>NW_017307493.1:271726-276223 GCF_000935625.1 Nanorana parkeri | reverse complement strand
TGTTTGTTGTTCAGGAGTGGCTTGACAAGAGGAATACGACATTTGAAGCCCATGTCCAGGATCCGTCTGTGTGTGGTGGCTCTTGATGCACTGACTCCAGCCTCAGTCCACTCCTTGTGAAAGTCCCCAACACTTTTGAATGGCCTTTTCCTGACAATCCTCTCCAGGCTGCGGTCATCCCTGCTGCTTGTGCACCTTTTTCTTCCACACTTTTCCCTTCCACATAACTTTCTATTAATGTGCTTTGATACAGCACTTTGGGAACATCCAACTTCTTTTGCAATTACCTTTTGAGGCTGTCCCTCCTTATGGAGGGTGTCAATTATGGTTTTCTGCACAACTGTCAGGTCAGCAGTCTTTGCCATGATTGTGCTTCCTACTGAACCAGACTGAGAGACCATTTAAAGGCTCAGGAACCCTTTGCAGGTGTTATGGCTTAATTCGCTGATTAGAGTGGGACACTTTGAGCCTAGAATATTGCACCTTTTCACAATATTCTAATTTTCTGAGATTGTGGATTTGGGGTTTTCATGAGTTGTAAGCCATAATCATCACAATTAATGACAAATCACGGCTTGAACTATCTTGCTTTGCATGTAATGAGTCTCTCTCATATATTAGTTTCACCTTTTAAGTTGCATTAGTGAAATAAATGAACTTTTGCACGATATTCTAATTATTCGAGTTTCACCTGTATGTGCATTGCTTGTACAACTCCCTTGCGTGCCATGTAGAGGTGCCAAAGCCAGAATGTGATGTCACTCCGGTCCAGGCTTTTCTATAGGACACGTGAGGGAGCTGTATGCTATGCACGTATGGATGGAGCTCCCTCGCGGCCATGGTCCCAGCCCACCTCAAGCTGACACTCGGCACCGGGCAGCATATTTTGAATGGCTGCTCGGCGTGAGAACCGACAGTGCTGTGCTAGGGGGAGGCAGAGGAGTCTCTCACCTTGAAAAGTGGAAGGCATGCGGCGACCCACTGAACACAGGCTTGTGACCCACTTTTGGGTCAGGACCCACTAGTTGAGAACCAAGGCCTTATACAATGTGAGGAGTAGTGCAGATTAAAAAAATATGATTCTGGCAAAAGACAACAGTTGTGTACACCGATACTCATTGGTAGATCTTTACAGAAAAAGTGAAGGGATTTGTTCTCACCTATTGTCTGGGACACATTTTCCCTGTTAGTCTGTCCTCTGCGCAGCGATGACATAGCTGCATCTCGGAGCCTTTCCAGAGCCCTGCGCACAGCTGCCTGAAGTTGTTGTCGGAAGCCTGGACTGTCACAGCCCATGTTAAAAGGTAGATATTTCTTCAGTAGCTGCAGCTCTTCAAGGGAAGGGGATTGATTAGTTCTTGGGCTACAGCACAGGAAGATGAGAGCACTTAAACGTACTCCCTCATCAGCAGATTCCAGGCATAACTGAAGCTTTTCTTCTACACCTGTTACTCCACCTGTGATCGCTTTCTTAGTGCGTACAATGCTGATCCAGGCACGCAGCTGAAGAGGACCACAACCATCAAGCTGTTTTGCCAGCAAATTAAATGATTCAGCAAAGGTGCGCAAAGTACAAGGAAGAAGATGTGTGGCAGTGTTACTCTGCAGGCTGCAGTCTGTAGAACTCAAAGCATTACTAAGAGGCAAGAGCCAAAACTGTGCCCAATGTTTAGCCAGCTCCCCCTCATTGGCCAATCCGTCTTGAATCCATTCCTCTCTCTGAATTGTGATGAGAGTGCGATATGTATCAGCAGCAGGAGGACAGAGGTAGTTGGTGGCCAGACAGTAGAACAAGTGGCCAGGTAGCAGAGGGTAGAGAGCTAAAGTCTGCAGGAAATAGAAGACAAATTATTTAGACACTTTTCATTACAAAACTGTGTTGATGCTCATTTGCAATAGACCGTATTGAACATTCTAATAAAACCCATTTGGAGCATTACTAAATTAGCACTGATAGTAATCTCATTGTCCTTCAGTTCGAGCACAGCAAAGATGCACTCATGGGAACATACATTTCAAATACGTCTAAATCACAATCTATGGTCAACAATGTTCAACCCATTAGCTAAAACTGACTGAAAGCTCTGTATGTTGAAACATTCCAATTTTTACACTTCAATCCTATTGAGTATTGCTGTCACAACCATTTCAAGGGGTTTTTTTTTGTTTCCCAAAAAAAAAAAAAAAAAAAAAAAAGGAACGGACTTGCTAATCCAAGAACTAAAACAGAGAATCTCCATCTCTCACAGCCTATTTGCAGACAGCAGTGTGAACCCCAACAGCCGAAAGTACCTCATAGACTTAACTAGAACCAACCTTCTTAGACCCCAATAAAGGCATAAGAGCACAGAGTGGAGGATATCTTGACCGAGCCTGCCAAGGGATTTCTCTGATCTTCTGCATCACATCCTGCAACATGGTTTCCTCCGATAATGCAGATAGCTGACACTCTACATGATTAATGTGTAAAAAGTGCTGAAAGCAGCTGAGCATGAGGGCAGCCATACCATCAACCTGTGAAATAGGAAAACATGTAGGTATGTATTAGACAAAATGCATAGCTGTTCCAGGTCAGTGGCAAAGTATTGTGTCATAAGGATCAACATGCTTGCCAGACTCTAGTATTATTTCAAGGGCAAGTTACCAATGGCAGCTTCTATGATAGGTTTACTTTAAAAGTGTTTCATCCCAAATTGAGTAATTTTTGAATGTGCTGCCACATCCAGTGTCATTTTCCTGATTTCTGCCGTTTCAGTTACACTGCATATATAAATTTTACTGTGTTATGCTGTATTTCTGACTACAAGTGTAAGATTAGCAATGTTACAGCTTAATCTGTGCACACTTGGCATCTTAGTCTCACCCCTGCTGTTTTCTGTATATTGGTACAGTCTTGTGCTAAAAGTTCCCAGTAATCCTCTATTCTCTCTCTCTCTCCACACCACCTTCTCAAGAGGTAAGGTGGCGACGTTACCCTGTTAATGGCAAAGATAGGAATGTCTTTTCACTCTAGGAATGATAAGGAATCACATCCTATGTATGGAGATAGCAAATAAACTACATTGGCTCATACTCTGAGTCAGACCTATCGAGTTGAACACTATCTGTGAATATCACCGTCAGTAGGTTGTCATACTGCCCGTACAGACAAGTCTCAGGAAAGTATGTGCAAATACATAAAGCGGTGGTTGTAACGGAATATTGAATGTAATTTTTCAGAATACTTTCATAGTCATATATCACAGACTTTAAGCAAGGCAGATTTTTTTTTTTTCTGTAACAAACTACAGATTTTACTTTCTTCCTAATATGTGTAATGTATTAATACATAACGTGTACTACTACATGATAGTCACAAGGGAAACCGAAACCAGTTGTATTACTTGAAGCAATTGCAGCCCTGTGGTTGTACCTGCAATTTGTTTTCAATGTGGTCCAATAAATAATATTTTACTATATCTAGTTATACTTTAAAGTTGCAGATACGAATAGAAACTTCTGTTACTTGGCGGAATCAAGAGCAGATAGGCCCATTTATCAAACATCTAAGTATAAGCAGCATTGGGTATTACTGTAGTCTTTGTGGATACTGCAGTGTGTGGCTAGCATTTTAAAGACTGGATTACCTGTATCTCAGCTCCAACCCACAGTAGTCTGATCACAACAGAGGTAGTGTCCGTCTGATCTGTCAACAGAAGCTTTCCACTGACTTTGTGAAGAGTGGAAGTTTGCTTGCATACACATTGTAACCAGAGGCAAAACACTGGAATAATGAGGAAAGCCATAAGTGCATGTTGTGGCATTAACATTGAAAGTACTTCTCCATGTAATATTTACCTTGAAAACTGTAGTACTGTTCAGTGTGCCCTTCACACAGAGAGGCTATGGCAGGAAGAAGGTGCTCCAGCATGGTCAAGTTCTGTGAAGACATAAAACTTTTACTGAATACATATACTGTACATATTAAAGTGAACCTGCGTTTTTCCCTAGAAGTAAAGCGTCAAGTTCACTTAAAGATGCTGCTAATAATCATTCTTCCATTACATTACTCACATGTGGAAGCAGAAAAAATAATTTCTGTGTAAGCTCCAAGTCATCAGGTTACACAGGGCTGAGGATTATCTCCCCATTCCCATGTAAAAATGTTAGGTGCCTAAGAGGTTTATCACATGGGAGGAAGTACATGGTATGGAACTTTGCTTCCCTGTGTGAGTGGAACTGCGGGAGAGTGAAAGGTAAATCTACAGATCTTTGACGGCTGACATTCAAGTGAACCTGTTTTCCCCCCATATTTGCAAAACACAGATTCACGTTAAAGAAGAACTCTGGGAAAAACTTGTATTAACCTTTGCAGTGGGGCTAACCCTGCACTGCAAGGGTTAACTGCTCGTTTTCATCTAGCACAAAAATAAAAAAGCTTATACTCTCCCGGTCCTTGGAGACCCCCCCCCCCCAAAAACAAAAATGCCGGTCCCCCGCCTCAACCCCCTGCTAGCG
>NW_017307493.1:252785-270529 GCF_000935625.1 Nanorana parkeri | reverse complement strand
ATCCTCGCCCGGGCTGTGGCGACCCCCCCCCCCCAAAAAGGAAGATTGCGGGGACCAGTCTAAGAGCACCTGCAGCGGTCTAAGGATCCTTGAGTCATCACATCCAAATACAGTGTGTATAGGACGTGAGGACACCGAGGGACATTCCATCGCTGGAGTGGAGTAGGAGAGAGGCAGGACAGCTGGCTAGTTAGAAAGATCAGGTGAGTATAACTTTTCTTTTAGCACCTAGACAAAAATGTCTAAGTAAACCCTTGCAGTGCGAGGGTAGCCCCACTGCAAGGGTTAAGAAAAGTTTTGCCCCGAGTTCTTCTTTAAGGTCCAGTTGTATTTTATATCCCAATGCCTAAAGCATTATAGATTATAGGCAAAGTTCACTGTTAAAACCATATTTCAAGTTAAACATATTCAGGGTGTAACATGAAGCATGATCACAATTAACCTCTAACCACATTGTGCCCACCTTACCTAAATTGCGTGGTTCTTCTCCCGGTAGGCTGCTGTTGATTTTTGAAAAGGGCATGGCTGCGCGTGGCTCTGCCCACACAGTCGAGTCATCCATTTACAGATCCTTTGACAGGATCTGCGAATGGAAGAATATAAGTCCCATAGTTCTTAATGGAATACAAGTGTGGTGAAATCCCTGTACTTGTATTCCATTCACAGTTCCTCCCGCCCAGGTTACTGAATGTGTATACCTTGGGAGGAAGAATTTACGGGAGCAAGAGCATTGCACCTGCCATCCACTGATCACAGTTGCAATGCTTTACTGGCTCCAATGCAAACAAAATGATAAATGCATGTTATTTTCTTGTATGAATGTGTGCATTTATTTTTTTTAAACTGGACTTTACTTTTAACATGTTAAAAAGTTCTACTCTTTGTAATACCACAGTTAGTTTTTAGAATGTCAAGGGCTGACTGAGTGAAAAATCACTGGATTACCCCATCCACGCTAAATTAATGCGTCGATAAAGGAATCTGTACTGATGGCCATTGTATACCCACACATTAAGAGCATCTGACGGTATGCAATCACTGTTCGGTCAATTTTCCAATCACCAGGCGGTGCCAATTCAGCAGGAATTGGTTGAAGTTCACGTTGTATGGCTACCTTTAGGTTAGAGAAGTGCAGCTCTTGAAAGTGTACCGTTCTTTGGATGGGTTTCAGCCCCATAATTTAATGTATACTAGGAGCGGAACGAGATGTAATCAACTCCAGACACTTACATTTACTAGTGCTTGCTCCTGTTCCCCTATGAATATCCCTCAACAGATAATATATTAAGTATGTGACATACATTTTCTAAAGCAGAATCTGCATTAATTCTGCTTCTGCTCAAAGCACATATCTGCTGTACTGTTCTGTTATATTATATCCAGCAGTCTATTTTTTGTGCCTCCTCCTCAGCACCACACTCTTACGGTTCTGTCCTGGTTAGCATGTTAACAGTTCATCCTAAATAATATGCCATACTTTCCCCCTTTATATATTAGAATGGCTTGGAAGCTGATAAGTACAGCTTGGGGAAATACACATCCTATGACACATAGATATTTGTTTTCAGCATAAACACGGAACCCCAAATTCTTAGGTGTATATAGAAAAGCAGCAGCACCATTGAAAAAAAGAACCCTGGTATTCTTAGAGAACTACGGGATCAGAGCTTTTCCCCATAGTTCCAAGGGTCACGGGAGGACACAAACTAGCGTTCTCCCGTGACCCTAAGCTCAGTATACCGCGAGCTACAGCTTGCGGTATACTGAGACGCCGGAGCCGGGTCGGATCACGACATTACTGTCGAGATCCACCCAGCTGCGGGATTGAGAGGGCTGTGCCCGCCCCCTCCCCCGTCCGTTTCGCCAGTCAGCGCTGGAGGATCAAACAGGGGAGGGGGGAATCCCTGCAAGGAGCCGTGAGTGACAGTCGGTATGTGTTCGCTCACTTCCCGATCAACTGAGCCGACCTGTGACAGTTTCATTGTCACAGGTCGGCTCAGATTGTGAGGCTGAGTGAAAATCACTCGCCTCATAATTCTCCTTTAAAGTAATTGTCTGTGGTCTGTAAGAAGCCAACTTATTTTAACTGAACCATAAATATGATGGTTTATAAAGTATAAGGCAATAGACACAAGGATGCTGTTACCTGGCTGGGAGAAGGCAAGACACTGGTAAGAAGGTCTTCACGACCACAAGTGAGTAGCCCCCGTAACAGTGCAAGCAGCCCTAGTTCATCCACTGAAGGATGAGGGAGAGACACATGTAGCATTTCAAACTGAACGTCCCCATGGCCTGTGAAGTAAACAGAACGCAAGTACATTATGCAATATTTTCTAGAATATAATCAGATGCCTATACTGGCCAAAATACATCTCTGTGAACAGCTGATATTAACATATACACACAAGAATGTGTATTGCTGAATTTGTGGACTGTATTTTTACTTTTCACACATGATATTTCCGTAAGTAGAGCAGCCAAATACCAGTAGAATTTCATTGGAAAAAAACATGTTTTCAGAACATTTGATTTTCTAATAGTTAATGGGGTCAAACTGATGATCAATTTTGTTTCTGAAAAAAAAAAAATCAATGGAACAGTTTAGAAAATTGTTCTTCAACAAATAAAATTCTAACAGTGAATGTGGTTTTCGTTGAAGAAACTCCATTCATTTCAAAATCCAACACCATTGGTAAGTCTGCGATGGCATGATCAAATGTTCTATGGAAAGGTTTTATTTAAACAGGGCTTGAAAATTAACTCTTCCGGTCAAGAGGACACCTGTGCCGGACGAGTCACAGCGTGCGCCGGTTTAAATAGTAACCAGCACGCGCAGTGTGCGGTTTCTGACAAGCAGTCACGAGTGTGGAATTCCTATCGCCGGATGCCCAGGACGGGCAGGTTCGGGCGCCGGGCGAGTAGTTTTTTTGCACATTTAGCCCTGCTTCGGACAAGCAGAGCTAAATGTACAGTGGGGAGCCGCCGCTCGTTTTTATACAAGTGATCTGATCACATGAATCAGTATGAAACAAGCAGCGGCGAGTTTGTCCGCTCTTCTGGGGGACCCAGGACCACGACACAATGGCTCAGCCATAGAGAGCTTAGAGCAGACGAAGACCGTCCGTTCTTCGTTTGATCTGCGTGATCAGCGAGACTGTGGTGTTGTAATCACAGCGCCACCTGTCTCAGTTGTCAAGAACTGCACAGAACATCTGTTCTGTGTTGGAGGGCAGGTTCCATAAAGAGAACCTGTCGCCTCCAAACTTGTAAGCTCCTATGTGATAGGAACAAAATTAAGTGGAAAAAAAAGTTACAAATATAAAAAAAAATTCAAAGATAAAAGTAATAAATAATTTTTTTTTTTTTTTAAAACCAACCCCTCACTGGTGACTGCGCTGACCAGTGAGAAGCGCTATTTAGCACCGTCAAATACGGTTTTGATTAGGGATGCACCGATACCAGCATCAGTGCTCGCCCAAATGCTCTGACCAGCAGTGCCGTAGGGGAACATGGAGCCAGCTTCCCGCGCAATCAGGAAGCCGGGAGGCAAGTAATGACCCTCCTCCTGGTTTCCCGATTGGCCGGCTTCTTGCTGATTGGCTGGGAAGCCGGCATTACTCGCTACCTGGCTTCCCAATTGGCTGACAAGCCGGCTTCCCAGCCGGCTTCCCAGCCAATCAGCATCGAGTCTGCATATAGGCATTATTGGCTGGAAAGCCTGTTTCCCGGCCAATCACAATCAAGCAGGCCAAACAACAGGGATCCAGCTTCCCTGACAATCATGAAGCCGGGCGGAATGTCATTACCCGCTACACGGCTTCCTGATTACCTGGGAAGCCGGCCCCATGCCAGCGGAAGCACCGGTATCGGCGAGTACCGAAAGCAAAATATCGCTACTCGTACTCGATACCAAAAAAAACTGTATTGGTGCATCGCTAGTTTTGATTAAAACTATTTTTTTGTATTGGGACAAGTAGATTGTCATTAATGACAAGTAGATGGGGGCCCCGCTTTAGCCCTTGGACAAGTAGTTTTTTTTTTTTTTATTTCCACACCCCTGCAAGCTACGTTTATTACTAGCATAGCGGGAAGGCCCACTGCGCATCTTGCTTATTCTGTCAGCAGGGTGACACGGAGCGGCAGCCATCTTAGGCCCATTGGTCGCCAGAGACAGACGAGACACCTGGAGGGAAGTATTGTTACGTAGAAATAAGTGAATAAGTGCCTAGTTTAAATTTGTTAACATAAATTGCAAGGCTATAGTCCGGTCATGCTGATTGGTGACATTTTTGACTAACTGGTGAGACGCCCTTGAATGTTTCAAGCCCTGTATATAAATGACTGTAAAAAAAAAAAATCTACCAGTGTATGGCCAGCTTCACTGAAATATATTGTGGTGAAAATACAAACTAAGCACTAATAAAGAGAAAAATGTGCTTTTATATTACAGCCTGAGGGAACAGCTCTACAGAATATTACTTAAATTAGGATGTTATTCATCCAATGCACACTTTCTTTTACAAACAACAAACTCAAGGTTATGTATTGTCATGCAGTAGAGGACTGCTGCCCACATTTGGGGGCTTTGGCATCTCTAGAGTGCAAAATATAGGAATCTGTTTACTGGAATGAATGTTAAGAGCAGAAACAGGTGTCCGGGGTCCACAGAGAGAGAACACTGACTGACACAAAGCATCAGGATCTGCACAGATAAAACAGGGACTGTATGCAGGAATCATGCAGACATGCAGGGACTAAAATGTAGGTTCAGGATCTGTTCAGGCAAAGTTGGGACTGGATGCAGGGAGGCAAGCAGGGACTTGAAAATATAGGTTTAGGATCTCTGCAGAAAAAGCAAGGACTGGAGTGTGCAGGTTGCAGATCTGTGCAAAGCAGGCATACTCTCCAGCTGGTGGCAGACCGCTCTAACTGAGATGAAGGCTCTAAGACCTCAATCACACTGACACTCCTGTGTTTAGCTGTGTTTAGAAATATACCCAACTTAAATGATTCCCACATCACTTTTCCCTGAGTTTAGATGTTCCTGCCTAAAGCCGCGCTTAGAGTTTCAACTCAGACCCTGGATGCACCAAATTCTACTTATTCTAAAAGCAACTAAAAAGAAATGCAGGTAACTGCAAAGTCGGAATGATATCATTGGAAATCAATAACATGCATGTACAGTGTGCGTTTAGAAATGTACTCTAAAGGCATATAAACGCAGGTTTGACACTACAGTCGAGAACTAGGCCTAGATTTCACAAGAGTCTTTAATAATCGGGGGTGAGTTTGGCTGGAGTACAACTCCCAGGTTAAAGCTCTTACTGGTGGCAGCTGACAGTACAGAAAGGATCAGGTGAAGCAGAAATTATAAAACAAAGTTGTGACCGGATTCAGGCGAAGGCAAGTGGTGTTGAAGCGTAGTCAGAAAACTAGGCCAAGTAATAACCAGGCCACAAAAAGATGGTTAAAATCATGAAAGGTCAGAAAGGTGAAGCTTAAAATGCAGTGGTGCCAATACCAGCTTACTCCACCTGACTTACCTGTGATTTAAAATGGTAAAAAGAAAACCATGTACTATTATGACTTACTCACCACTTGTCATCTGCTGTATAAGGTTCATGGCAGCCTGGGCGGCAGACTCCACCACTGGTCCTGTATTTGCTAGAGAGGCCACAGCTGTGCCTGCCAACAGTCTGACATCTCGACTAAACTTCTAGAAATGGAGAAAGGTAGCAAATCAGCATTAGAAATATAAACAAAGTTAGAGATTATCGTAAAGCATATTCATACAACTGCCTATGACTAGTTAGTCTGTTAAACATGCAGTCAAGTGGTAGGAAACCCCTGTATCCTGGGTGGGTTTTTTACCATAATGTGCACAACATACTTGCACATTTTGGCACACAACTTACAGGTCTGTTCCCTTCTCCAGCGATGTTGGTTCCATCTTCAGTTCCCTGCTGCCATCTCCACCACCACTTATATGTTCTGTGGAAATTCTCTTCAGCCATTGTTATTGCTGTGTTTTGAGTGGAGCTATACTTTCAAAATGAAGTCCATTTGTAGTTAAAATCTCATATATAATGCATATTTGTTGGCTGTTTTGCCTGCCAAAGGATATGCAAGTTTTTCTTTCATTCTGTGTCTCTGCTGGGGTAAATTTACCCTCTCTATTGTCCCCAAGACAGAAAACAAGGACAAATCTGAAACTTTACAATTGTCATCAGACAAGCAAGTGAGGGGAAGTATTCCAATGCGACAACTGTTTAAGATAAACAATCCCCTCATTTTAAAGAGATTTCCTCTCACATTCTGTTGCCTCTCCAGGACAGGAAGTGAAGGGAAATCTCCGCAGCAGGAGATTTATTGTCTGAGTGATTCCTGCATTCACTCTCTGCTTGTCTGAATGATTCCTGTATCCATCCAATCTTAAGATTTACACAATGCTGACACCAAGCATAGTCCACCCTGGCAGAGAAAGGGACCTGACCCTTCTCGGCTACAATTTCACTTTCCATCCCCACTGTGGGAATGGACAGTGAAGGAGAGGCAGCACAGTGATTAGCTCATCCCTCTGTCTCCCTGCTCTCTCTTTCGGTCACTATGTTCCTAGTACTGCAGCATAGCCATTTGGCTTTATGTGCTGCTTTTGCTCTCTCCCTAAGCTCTGGTGTACAGTAGGCCAATTTAAAATGAATCCGGTACTTACACTAAAAATACACATAGTTATGCATTAAAGTGTATGTATAGCCAAAACCTTTTTTTTGTTTTGGGGGGAGTAGGGAAGGGTTAAAACCCATATCAGGTTATGTTCTGCTGTATGTGTCCTGCTGCAGAGATTTCCATTCCCTTTCTGTCCTGGAGAGGAAACAGGAAGTGAAAGGAAATCACTTCAAAGTGAGGGGAATGTTTATCTTAAACAGTTATCACATTGGAAGATTTCCCCTCATTACTTGTCTGATGACAATTGTAACATTTCAGATTTTTTTCCTTGCTTACTGTCTTGGGGACAAATAGAGAGGGTAAATCCCCCCAGCAAAGACACAGAATGAAAGAAAAACTTGACAGAGTGTCTATCCAAAACTTAAAAAAAACAACTTTTGACTTTACATACAGTGTATTGATTACAGAGCTGCATGGATTTGTCTTTAATATCTGCTTTACACATCACACAACATGCAAATCTATTCCTCTGCCTAAGCTATGCTCATTTAGAGTGCAGTCTTCATTATAGATCACCAACAAACCTCAGGGCATTCCCAAGTAATTTCTGGTTGTGAACAGAATTCATATTTGAAAAGAACTACAGCTGCATGTCTGCCAACAATATTAATTACCTGGTTTGTAATTATACACAGAAGAGATTCCAGAATGCTTTCAAGGGGGTTCGGGACACAAGCAGAACCCCAAATGAATGGACTAATCCTCTCCGCTACTTCCCTGAACAGCTGAAGGCACAACTAGAAGAAAGCACAAAAAACAAATAGAAACATGAAAAATAGGTCTAATATTAAACTGGATGAAAGAGTTATCACATTGTTTCCCCATTTACAGTGCTGTCAGGTTTTTCTAAAACATTAAAAAAAAAAAGGTAGACTTTAGGGTGAACTCTATGAACTTGTGTCTTTTTCAACCAGACTAAGTAAGTAAGATGTCAAATGGTATCTTAGAGAGGAAAAATACATATAAAGTTTAGAATACCTAATTAAAAACTGAATATATATTGCAGCTTAGTAGTCCTTTAATGAGGTGGCTACGTTACATGTCTTTTCTATTCACTTTATTTTTTACCTGGTGATCCTGCCGCATTCTGTCCTAGGGCAATGACGCTTATCCATCTTACTGTTTCTCCTCCTCTGCATAACAGAGGGAGGAGTGCTGTAGTTCACAGAGAGACTGGGAACAATGGTAACTGATAACAGCCAACAGAGGTAGAAAGCACAGGAAATTACCAGTTCACATGATTTCTGGCAGGATCAATAGGTTTTTTGGAACATATATAAACAGAATGATTTCAAATGGTAGATTTCAAATATAAAGAGCAACCAATAGTTGGCTTTTAAGGTGTATGTGCAGTTGTGTGTTCTGATGCTCATCAACAGCTAGAAAAGGCCACCCTTCTATAGAAAAAGGTAATGTACCAGATCCTCATAATCTTACTTTGACTGCTAGATGAGGATGTTCGGAACCCTGTGACACATGATCTTGAACCACTGCAGACAAAGTCCCAGAGACTTTTGTAAGTAAGGCAGGTAGGTGCTGGGTAAAATATGTCCGTCCTGATTGGCTTCCTTCCAAATACATACAAACTGAAGAAAAGAAAAGAAAGAAAACATATAGAATAAGATGAATGACATGCATACATCATGTAAACTTTACAGTGAATTTAAATACTAAAGTGGGGGTAGGCAACCTTGGCACTCCAGCTGTTGTGGAACTACAAGTCCCATTAAGCATTGCAAGACTGAGAGCCACAGGCATGACACCCAGAGGCATGATGGGATTTGTAGTTTTGCCACAGCTGGAATTTGGAGGTTGCCTAACCCTGTCCTAAAGGAAAGCTAGGTTGGATGATACCAGAATAACAAACACAACATTCATTCTTTAGGGAAATAGGAACAAGTACCTGCCTGTAGATCTCGGACATGTAGCACCTGTGATTAATGATATAAAGACAGTTTCAGATGTTTTTAGTATAGAACATAAAACAGGATACTGTAGTAGCAAACATATTAAATATATTTACGTTTGTGCTTGTATTTTTAATTAAAATATAACTAAAGCCCCCAAAAAATGTCAGTACAGTAGGGAATGGTATAAACCCCTATCAGGTTTTTTTCCATCTGTGTCACATTGAGGAGATTTTCCTTAACTTCCTGTCCTATAGAAACATCAGGAAGTGTGAGGGAAATCCCTCCAATGTAGTGGAAAACCCCTCTGACACAGCTGACACTGTAAGTGTTGGATTCTCCTCTATTCCTTTATGTTCTGGTGGCAACTCAAAATGTTGGATTCTCCCGCACCTTCTGTCCTGATGATGGTGGTTACCGGGACAAATATTGTATATCCCTAATAAGGACACAGACTGCAAAAAAAAAAACAAAACACAGGGGTGCTAACCCCTCATTATTCTATCCAACACTAAAAAAAAGTACACATAATGCAAGAAACAAAATGTGCACAATGTAAAATTTGGTCCCTGAGTTCACACAATTTTGCTCACCTCCAGTGCCTCACCTCTTTATTCTCCAAAATGGTAATCAGCAACCGTTTTCTCTGCTGTCTTACCAGACATGGTCTTATTTGTGACATCTTCAATACTAACTGGAAAAAAAACAGAGCACATGCAAGGTCAGAAATGTATAAGGTTTGTCAGTGATAGAGGAGTCAGATGTCCCCCACCATGAAATCAAATGCTGAGCTGAACTAGACAATGACTAAAGATGAATTGCTCCACCGTGCCTGCAGTTACAGAGATCAGTAAGAGCTTTATTTAATCTTACAAGCCCCCCCATGTAATAGCAGATGGTGGTGACAGGTCCTCTTTAAGGTGATGCTGGGGGTCCAAAAGACCCCCAGTGTCACCTTTACACTGGAAATAAGCTATTGAAGTGCAGATCGCACTTCAATAGCTTATAGCTGGGCTGCAGGAGCCCAGAACTGACAGCCCAGGGACCAGAAGTGATGCAATCTGCATCGCTCGCGGTCCGATAGAACGGGGAGGAGATCAATGAACGGAAGTTCGTCGATCTCCTCCCCAGCTCCCCGCGGACACCGGTCCTGGGCCCGTAGGAGGGGCAACGGAGCCCGGGACGCACGGCGGCGGTGTCTGGCAGGGGGGGGTTGCCCTTCTACGGGACACAGAAGCGATCTGGCGACAGGTAAGTCGCCAGAATCACTTTTGTTGTAAAGCTGACAGTCGGCTTTACAAGTTTAAACAGAGTCCCGGCTGTCCGTTTAAACAGCCCCGATGCTGGCGACGTACACTGTACGTCGTCAGTCACGAAGGGGTTAATACTTGAATGTTTATAGGCTGGCCACAGGTTCCCTTTAACCACTTGATGACCAGGGCGTTAAACCCCCTTTCTGCCCAGGCCATTTTTCAGTATTCAGCGCTGCAGCAATTTGACAATTATTCAGTCATGAAAAGCTGTATCATAATTAATTTTATATAATTTTTTGGGAGTACGGATAGAGCTTTCGTTTGGTGGTATTTAACTACCACTGGGGTTTTTATTTTTTACTATATAAAGGAAACATTACCGAAATTTTAAAAAATAACCTGTCTTCCCTATGTTAAGCTTTGAAACATTGCACATAAATAATCTTTCTTCATAAATTTCTGCTAAAATGTGCTGGATATTATTTGAAGTGGTTGTCACGTCTCCTCTCCTCTCACTCAACTGATCGCTTGGCTTTAGATCTCCCAGTGGGATTCTGCCTGCCCGCAGGAAAAAAAAATTACGTGTATATACGTGATCCTGCCGGGAGCTGTCTGACCGTGCACTGTTGGCGGACGGCAAGTGGTTAAAGTGACGCTAAACCCAGGAGTAAACCTTAAAAATACATTTAAGTACCCCATTAACAAAAATGTAGTTGTATTTGGCTGTGGATCCTCCAATCATCTCTGAATTGGTGCTGACACTGTCCTTCCTTCTGGAGGGTGGCTACTTTAGTTCCCCATGGACCCTGTGTGTGTTGTAAAGTAGCCACCGTTTAGTGTCACTTTAACATGCCCACTGACATTTTATATATGTGCTTTTCCTTTTACGTGTTGTTTGAATGACATAACTTGGAGTTTCACCTTCTCAAGCCTCAAGAATAAGCTGGAGCTGTTGCAAGAATCCATCTGACAGGCAAGGATACAGGAGAGTAATGGAAGGAAATGTTCTTCACTGAGGTGTTCCAAAGCCTGCTCTGTACCTTCCAGTTCATGGTTAGCTTCATCCAAATGCTTTTCTTTGCAGCGCTTTGCTGAAGCCCTGGAAAAGAAGTTGATTAATAATGATTGGTCTGGAGAACTAATGCAGAATAGTGCAAACTGTGCAGAATTTACTGTAAAACAAATTTAAAGTATAACTCCAGCCAAACCTTTTCTTTTTAGTTCTAACATGAGCAAGGAGAGATTAGAACCGGTTTACTTTCTAAACTGTAAATGGGAGTCCCTCTCATTTCTTTCCTAGTAACCACTGGTACCAGAACCCAAAATTAAGAGCAATCTAAACTCCTCCAGCTGCCTCTGGATCAGGAGGAAATTCTGCTGGTTCCTGGATTAGACAGGCTGGCTCCTGAACTCCACATTAATTGTTCACCCCTGGCTTAGGGATGGCAAAAGCAATGAATCGCTGATCCTACCATTTCCCTGATCATACTATTTCTTTCTGGCCCCAGTCTGACCACACTATTATTATTTAGCCACTGTTGAAATGGCAGATTTCCCCAGCATGGTCGCTACCCAGAAGCTGTGCTTATGCATATATTGTGTGCTCGTAGCAATCTTCTTTGTTGTGTTATTCGAACTCCGACAGATATGTTCCCTATCCAGCTGATACAGCTCCTCTGCTCCTCCCTCAGTCAATCTTCTTTGCAATCTCCACCCCCCGAGAGAAAAGGAACAGCATGAAGGGTTAGTGGTCACATGCCTGTAGACCAAAATCATTAAAGTTATAGACTCAGCAGAGACAAAACACAATCATTTGTGCTGTTGGTTAAAGCTGAACTCCGTATTGAACCAATATATTCACATTTTTCTCAATAGTCACGCATGATATAAATCCACGTTGTGTGCACTAAAAACTTTTGCAAACCCAGATATTATCTTATAAAGTAGCAGTGACATCATCACCCTCCTGTACATAGCCTATACAGAGAGCAGAGCTGTGGGACGGCCCAGCAGACCCACCAACTATGGGCTGCCAGGAGAAAACAAGAGAAGGGGGCGAATACAAGACCTGTCAACCTGTACAAGGAGAGAGAGAGAGCAGCAGTGACTGGTCTTTGTTACAGGAAGGTCCTGTACAGAGACAAAGTTTCAAACTGGATCACTGCAAACTGCACAGATCTGGAAGGAATACATAATACATTTAGATAATATTTGTTAATCTCAGACTTCAGCTATGAAATCTTTCCAAAATTCTTCCTTAAAAAGGAGAACTATGGGGTTAAGGCTTTTCCCCATAGTTCTCCTTAGGGTAACGGGAGGACACAAACTAGCGTCCTCCCGTCACCCTAGGATCAGTATACCGCAAGCTGTAGTTCGCGGTATAATGAGACGCCGCAGCTGAAGCGGATCCCGACAATTGTGCCGGGATCCGCCCAGCTGCGTGACTGACAGCTGGCTCTGCCTATCTAGAGGCAGAGCCAGCTGTACCCGTCCCCTCCCCTGTCCGTTCCACCAGTCAGCGCTGGCGGATCGGAGAATCCAGCCCCTCCCCGTTCACGGCAGAGAGCCGTGACAGGATCGAGAGGTGAGCGAACGCTGGTATGTGTTCGCTCACCTCTCGATCTACTGAGCTGTCCTGTGACAGTCTCATTGTCCCAGGTCAGCTAGAACTATGAGGTGAGTGAAAAGCACTCACCTCATAGTTCTCCTTTAAAGCAGAACATTACTACCTGCAAAGTGGGCAGGTTCTTGCGATAGCGTGCAAATATGACAAGCATACTTATCCCAGTACCCAGATCTATTCTCAGCATCTCACAGATTATGGGAACTGTGCAGGAGTGTACACTGCACTGCACATGTTCCTCGGGTACACAAAATTGCTAAAAGCAATTTTTTATTTTCAGACTCCACTTTAATAAGTGCTGTAACCCACATTTTTCCATAGATCTGATTCCACTCCAGGAAGCTGAAATATGATGGGTAACATGGCTTGCTGCACTTTCCCCACTGATCTTTGTGCTATTTTACTGCTTTAGTCTAAATATAACCTATTTTCATGATCTGTAGTAAGTCCTGCTGATCGTCTTCTAGATGGTATCATTGACTATGCACCTCTGCATTACAAGCAGTGGCTAAGCTTATAGGTGTAACACGGTCAGTTCTGCAGGGTAAACAATCATTGATGCTATACAGCACTAGCTCACCATTACTCACTTTGCATACTCCTCGAGCTTTAATGCCACTAGACTGACTGATCTGAGCCCCAGGTCCTGGTAGAATTGGGCACACTGCCCTGCATCCAGCGACATCTCCACCCACGTGTACCAAGGAAGCTGCCATCAGCTGTCACTCATACGTCATTTCTCGATCGGTCACTGCATACACGTAGTACAGCGCCACCTGGTGGTGCGGAGGTATACTGCTAGTATTACACTGATTGTTCTGATAAGTCGGTCTGCATAAGGCCTCATTCACATGATTCGCTGGGACGTGCACGTCTGTAAACAGCCGATCCCGGCAGGGACATGTTATTGCGCGCAGCAACCTGTTCTTCCCTATGGGAGGACGCGGCTGTACGAACTGCACATCCGGGTAGGGGTGTCCGCACTTTGACGCAGACAGGATACATCCACACGGATGACATCGCACAGCCGTGTCCTCCCATAGGGAAGAACAGGCTGCTGAGCGCAATCACACGCAGCATATGTCCCAACCAGGATGGGCTGTTTATAGGCATGCACGCCGCACAGATCTGTACGGCCAGTGTGAATGACGCCTTAGGGCCAGTTCACACCAATTGCGGTGCGTTTCGGAGCGGTAGCTGCTAGAACGTACAGCAATCACACACTGAACTCCCCCTTTCGTTCTGGGGCAGGAGGGGGCGTGGTGGTGTATTGAAATCACCACGCCCCCCACCACAAGTGGACCGGACCGCAGGCAATGTTTTGCTGTGCGTTCGATCACACTGCGGGGGGCATGGCTGCAGTGCCATTGACTTAAATGCACCGCCACGCCCCCTTCTGCCCCAGAACGAAGGGGGGAGTTTAGTGTGCGATTGCTGTGCGTTCCAGCAGCTACTGCTCTGGTATGCACCGCAATTGGTGTGAACTGGCCCTTAAGGGTCTATTTATTTTTAAAAAATCACATAACTCATTCGTCCAGTGAACCTTCACGTACATTCATTCTCAGCGAGTTAACTGGCATTATGAGAATGGGGCGAAAAATTAATGTTCTTAGTGTCTTTTCTCTTCTTGTCGATTGTTCTTCAGTGGAGACAATACCGCATTATGGACACTAGATGAAGCAGAGGATCACTGGCCAAAAATAAGTCACACACTCTAATATTTTGTTGGACCGCCTTTAGCTTTGATTATGGCACAGGAACAGTCAGACCACTGTGTAAAGTTTTCTCCAGCACATCCCAAAGATTCCCAATGGGGACAATACTGCATCATGGTCACTAGATAAAGCTGAGCATCAAAGTAACATGTACACAGCCTTGCCAAAAAAAAAGTCACTACCTGGATTTAGCTAAGGAAATAGGTCCGAAAGTCAATTCGTTTCAGATTTGGAAGAAATTCGTTAGCGGTAGTCTGTACGAATTTTCATTTCTGGATGAATATTCGTTGCAGCAAAGTGACATTAGACAAAAGAAAAAAAATAGGGCTGGTACTGATTAAAATTTCCGTGTTCGATTAATCAAATTTTTTTATCGATTAATTTCGATTAATTATAACGCACATACAGATCCAATTACATTGGCCTATACACATACAGCACATCAATGAAGTAATCAAATGAACTAGGATCAAACTAATCCAGCACGTTATTAATCTCACGCGCCCCAGTCAATATGGCCGCCGCTTGAGTGGGGCAACTCAGAATAATAATGTGCTGGATTAGTGTGATCCTAGTTCATTTTATTACTTCATGGCTGTGCTGTATGTGTATAGGCCAATGCCTTGGCTGGCGCTCGTGCAGAACAAGTTTCTTGGGCAAACCTTTTAGCTGTAACGAAACCGGAAGTCAGGCGGTCACAGAACTCGATAAGTTCTCAGTATCGACAGATCACCGGCACAAGTGGCTCCGTCGGCTAACGAAGGGAAGGGGGGAGGAGTCCGATGATGTCACGGACATGGACGTCACCGGATCTGCGACGGGACTGCCGAAAGACCAGGAAGCCGGCGGAGAGGTGAGAGTTTTAATTACTGATCAAAAGAATTTTAATTGATCAAAAATATTAACGATTAATCGAGTAATTAATCATTAATTTCCGCAGCCCTAAAAAAAAGTCTGCAGAAGAGGAAAAAAAAGTGTGAGGTTCCCCCCCAATTGTTACCAGGCCCTTTAGGTCTGGTAGGAATGTTAGGAGGGACCCCTCCAAGTGAAGAAAAAAGTGTGTGGGGTTCCCCCCAAAAACCATACCAGACCCTTTAGGTCTGGTAGGAATTTTAAGGGGGAACCCCACCCCCAACAATGGGGGGGGGGTAAACATGGGGTCCCCCCCCAAAAAAAAACTCCTACCAGACCCTTGATCCGAGCGCAGGCCAGGCAGGAAAGGGGGGGGGGGTGCGTTCGAGCGCCAACGCTCCTTACCAGGCCACGTGCCCTCGGCACTGGGAGGGTGTCCCCATGCCGATGGGTACAAGGGCCTCTTCCCCACAAACATGACCCGGTGGTTGTGGGGGTCTGCGGGCAGGGGGGCTTATTTGCATCGGGGTACCCCTATAATTAAGGGGGCACCCAGATGCCGCCCCCATTTGTGAATGAGTAAAGTTAATTCAAAACTTTTTGCCTTTATCCCCACATTAGAAAGTGAGAATGGGATAAAGCAGGAGGGAATGCAAGATCAACAAACAACTGGGTCGTCAGGGAGGATATTGTGTATTTAACCTGTCCTCTATTAGAAAGAAAAAGCGGAGAGGACAGTTTTGTCCACATAGTCTTTCATCTTAGAGGAAAAAGAAGTTGATATATTCCTATAATGTCCTTTCATAGCAGAAGGGAAAGAGATGGTTAATTTAGGATTGTGCATAGTGTGGCCTTTTATCATCTTTTAGCAACGGAATAGAGACTGCACTATTGTTAGTTTGAAGGTCTTCAGCCAGCAGCTTACCAGGTTTATCACCCTAATCATTAAAGAGTTTACAGGTACAGCCTCTTAGGTATGTGTTCAGAATTTATAGTATTGCGTAAGCCTGTTTACTATCTGACAGTTGGAGGAGTGTATCTGTCTTGATTCTGTCTTTTCTTGTGAGAGGTTTCTGGACTAACAATCCGGTTTAAATCATTTATTTGGGACAGTCAAAGGAGTGTATCTGTCTTGATTCTGTCTTTTCTTGTGAGAGGTTTCTGGACTAACAATCCGGTTTAAATCATTTATTTGGGACAGTCAGAATTTTTTTATTTTAGCTTAGTGCCACGTTTGATAAATCCCCACAGGATGCATTAAGGAACTTTCCACTGAGAAGACAAGGAGTCTGAGATATATCTGAGGTGCACAGATTGTTCAAGAGATTGCCATGTAATTTCCAGGTCTATGCCTGCTTAGCAAGTTCTAGTAAGGTGAGGATCAGGTATTAAGGGACATGGTCAGACCACAAATTATAGACAATGAAGTTAGTTGGATAAAATGTTAGGGTATATTCGCTAATGAGGAAAACTTCAATGTGGGTGTACGATTGGCTGAAGCGTAGCACGTATAGCCCTTATCTTTAGCATGATAAATCTGTCACACATCGATCAGATAGTGTTGTTGATTTTGGGTGTGTGATCTGTTTGGAACTGTGTCTCCTAAAAAAAAGAGTGCAAATCCTGGGATTGTGGAGGGTGTAGGGACAATCAGTGCCTATGTGTGACGGGTGGAGAGAACAAAAAGTAAAAAAACAAAGGATTAGGAACTTACTTGAGGGGCCGAAGGTCCTGACAAGGAGGGCCCTTCCGAAGTATTAGCGATGCGAGACATATTCGGTGTCTCCCGGCAAGTGAAGGGGTGAATGAAGAACCAGTCTGAACTGAATGCTGTGTGTGCCAAGGGGCTAGTGAAGAAGATGCCTATGGTCTTGATCGCGGTGTTCTTGGGACGTGATGGAGTGAAAGTGACAGAAGGCTGGGGAAGAACGTGCACGGAACGGTAGTGAAGGAGCGACGCGTTTCAAGGAGATCCTCTTTCTCAAGCTCAAATGGAAAGGTAAGTGACTTTTTTGACTTTTTGTTCTCTCCACCCGTCACACATAGACACTGATTGTCCCTACACCCTCCGCACTCCCAGGATTTGCGCTCTTATTGCATCTTTTCCATGTTCACAGGTTTCTCCCCCTGTTCTTAGAGCAGCAATCCTGATCGATTGCACCTACACAGACCCCACACTCCCAAGAGAGCGCTGTGTCTTTTTTTCCGTTTGTCACCTAAAAAAAGCATTTCTAACCTTTTTATTAGTAAAAGCCATACAGTATTGGTGATTGTTGGAAGGTTCATTTAGGTCGCTAGTGTTGGGTGAACAGAGCGTAATTGAAGACATTCACCCGCCTTGAGGAGAGGTGTGCAGCGCCCTGGGGATAGAAACACAGGTGGTGGGGGGCGGACGAGAGAAGGGGGCGTTGAGGGAAAAATAGGAAAGGCAAATAGAAGATAGGGGAAGAATAATAGGGTAGGACATGAGATGGACGAGCAGGTAGCAGGTGGTAAGAAAGAGAGGCAGGAGGGAAGAAAGCGGGGAAGAAGAAAAAAAAGTAAAAACGAGAGAGGAAAAGGAAGAGGAAGTACTTAGTGCAGCATTGTAAACCTCAATGCATTTAAATCTCAGAGAGACACTCCCTCTTTGAGGAGAGGAATATTATCCCATATATATATATATATA
>NW_017307493.1:216143-251082 GCF_000935625.1 Nanorana parkeri | reverse complement strand
TATATATATACTGTATATTACCATCTATAAAACTTGTGTGAGGAGAAGGGGGCATGAGGGAGTATTTTGACTGTGTACTTCAAAGGGTTAGTGATAGTACACTGATTAGCTAGTGTTTTATGTTTGATAGCTGACTCATTAGAGACCCCCAACAGAGACAGGGATTAGGAAAGTCAATGTCTTCTTGCACTTCTAAAGACTGGAACAACATCCTCTGCACTGCACTTATCTGAAGCAAATTTGCACATATCCTTGTTTTGTAGAGTTAAGCTGCCTATGGATTCTGCCAGTCATTCTGTCAGCAAGTGACCTTATTCTCCACACAGACTGAGTCAAAAAAGGTATGTCATTACATGCATTGGCTTTTGAAACAGAACGCTTTATAGTGTGCCTTCTTTCATTGCAATTACTTGCAGATGTCAGAGCTTAAAGGGAGTGATATCACACTGTTTGTCATAGGACAGGTCACTAGGCCCTAGCTCTGCATCATTAGAGAAGGTCACATGCACCCCTATAACCATAAGCACCTGGTAGTTTGCAGTAGCAGGAGACTGGGGCGGCAAGGGAGTTCTATGATGGTGAGTATAAGGTGGGGAATATAAAGTGGTGAGGCGGCTTTAAAATGAACTATGTCACTCTGCCCTGATGGGAACTGCCAATGCAGATTGTCTCAGCAGACAGGTAAAAACATACCTAAAGTCAAAGCAGATCATGCAACTGCAATGGCTCCCTGAATCAGTGGTGACCCAGAACTGTACAGCTACACAGTAATTACATCAAGATGATCATAAAAGAGACAGGAGATTTCTATGGGGCCCCATCACACATAGTCATACTCTCCTTATAACGAACAAGGTAGTATGTGTTTTCATTCACAATGGAAACAATTTGTCAGCAGTGCATGGTGATGTGAAATGTTTGCATTATAAACAAAATAAATACAATGTCATTATTTCAGTGAATTGCAATGATATTGTATGCATCTGTAGAATTATGTTTGTGCTCAAATATAATAATCAAATCCTAAACTCTTTTGCTTTTCATAAAAAGCAAGAACATATTTATTATCCTCAGATTCTTGAAAGCGTTTCTGACAGATTGCACTGGTTCACAGTCACACCTTCCTGTGTTGCTGGAATATTACAATGATCTTATCAAAGTAAACAGCTCCTAACCTAATCCTGCCCCCTCTTTCTGGCTTTTATTACCCTGAGATAACTCAAATCCCTTTGATAGATCTGTTTCTAAATCCCTTAATTCCTTATACAAAGGAAGAGACATTTGTTCTATTTCCATGAGCTGAAATCTGTAAGTGAGTGTGATCTTTGCTCACCTACTATTTGCTGTGTGTGATTAACTCATGCAGAGCTTTGCTATTTTTACCTAGGTGCTCCCAATAAAAAAAAAGGGAGACTTCTAATTGGGAAATTATCACACAATTATTACAGAGATTATATATCTTGCTTCTAGGGTGACATGTTTCAATGTTCTTTCTTATAACACACTGTTAGTGAAGTCCTCTTTGTCTCTTTACAAGATAGCCCTTATCTGAGATGACTTGTAAGTCCCTTTAACATGTGTACCACCCAGATTGGAAGACTTATAACATATTGCTACAAAAGGTAAAGAAATCTGGCCATTTTCCTCAACTCTTATGATTTTATTCCTATACATGCTCAGTAAACCTTTTTCTGCATAGAAAGTGTAGAGAATGCAGGCATTCATATTCAGTTGCAAATATCTTTCCATGCATTGGAGCCTGTGCATGTTCAAAATTCAAAGTGCTATTATGCCCATGCTTATGAGCAACAAAGGTACAAGCAGACATCAGATAATCATTATCCCAAACAATCAATTTTGGCTGAATCAAGCGATGGTTCCCTATGTCATTAGGCACCCACAGACAGCACCATACACTTCAAGACAACGGTTCTAGGGGGAAAGAGTGATTTCCTGTCTTTTATCATTTCAGACAATGCCCTTTGTTCTTTCCTGTGATAAGTCAGTCCTCGTGGGGCCTGGCTGCTCTCTCTATGTCTGCTACCCAGGTACATGTATGAGAGACCCCTACCCTTACCATGGATATGTATGTGGCAATCTGTGAATAGAAAATGTTTACTATTCAGGTACATGTGACCATACCCTAATATCTAGACCTGGTTCTAACAAAATACATAAGATGCTAGTTGGATCATGCCTGGTCATCTGAAATATTCAGTCAAACAGCTAAAATTGATACAAGAATAAGCAGGCCTGTGTAATCCAAGTGTGTATGTTTATAAAATGGACTTTAAGGGCATTATGACATGTGCTGACATGGGTTGTTTATTGCGTGATTATTTAAGTGAATTCTAATTTCCTATGGATCCTCAGTGAGTCTCCATGCACCAGTGCACCATTCCCATATACAGTATGACCAACAACACATGTGTTTTCAAATGTATACGTTGTGCTGCATTGAGGGTCAAGTTTGTTGGTGACTGCAAGGATGTGCATTGGGGCCCATTAGAAACGAATGTGAGCGCATCCAAAATTGGAATTTGATCATGGCGGGGAGTGGGGGAACGGGGACAGATGAGTGACAGCAGACCATGGAAAATTGGGAAAGGTAGAGAAGGCAGAATAGGAGGTGAATGGAAGTTAAGTGACAGAAGGCAAACCTTGATCTGCCTGATCAAAGAAAGGCAAAAGTGGAAGAGCAGAAGCACAGAAAAGATGATCATGAATTATGGGAAAAGAGAGAAGGCAATGGGATTTGTTCATGAGCAGGGGTGGAAGAGGTCAAGCATAATTTGATTATGGAGCATTTTAAGAAACTGGTACTTTTTGAATGGTACTCCAATGAACCACACCCACATTGCATTATGCTGAAATGCATAACAATGCACTACCACGCTTTGCATCCCAAAAAGGGGTCAGATGCTATTTCCTGTATGTTGGCAGCCCATTCAAAATTAATGTACTTTCTTAACGCAGTACATGCTAATGTGCAATGTAACAGCTGTGAAGCCAGCCAGGCCTCCTATGCTGCAGCCTAATTTTTGAATCTTTGCTCAGCTGCAGAACAAAGCTGACAGCAGAATATTCCCATCCAACTCACGTCTGGGTGTTTTGGATGCCTGCATTCTCCACCATGTGCTCCACCCACTGGTCTCTACATCAGTACAGCACACAATAAACACCTAGCCAGGGCTAAGAATCATCATGTGAGCAGCTTGACAGGGCTGTGAATCATGTGCTATATATGTGTGTGTGTGTGTGTGTGTGTAAAGAGTGATCTGCAAGTGACATGATTATAGAGACTTGTAATGAAGACAGTGACTTGCTTATACGGACTTGCAATAAAGATAGTGACCTGCTTATAGAGACTTGCAATGAGGAGAGTATAATACAATAGGATTCAGGAGATATGCAAAGATATTGGGCTTGCTACAGATACAGCATCTTATTCTTTTGTATTACCACTTATTTAGTCATTAAGTTCCATACAAGAGACAGGGAAGGAAATTAAAGTGTTTGTATGTTATTTTTACCCAACTAAAACTCCAACATTGATTCCTTGGTGCCATTCCCTGAAACAGCTAAACAAAGTCCAGTGCTATATTTGAGCTTAATATGACAGCTCTGTCTGATTGTACAGGTATTTTAGAGCAGAGCTGAGATGGGATAATTGTTCTTTCTAATCCTTCTCTGTTGTGTAGAAGCAGTTTTGATATCAGACCCTTTCCCCACACACAATGCCCATCACACAATCTGCCTAGCGCCCCAGATGTAAGAAGCAGATTTTTTATTTTTTTTCCAAGCTCTGCTTGGATTAAGGAGATCTCAGATGCACAACTCACAGTGAACAAAACCGCCTGAGATTAGAGGGCCAGTTATCGTATTCACTGGGGTTTAGCATTTCTGTCCGGGGATTACGGGGGCTTTTTTTTTCCCTCACATAAAATAGTTTGGAGTTATAAAGTGGCAGCTTTAGCGGAATGAAATAAAGGTATTTAAAAATAGAGAAAAATCAAGCAATGAAAGGACACACTTTAAGCTAAAAGTATTAAAGGTAACAGGGGTCTCAGTGAGTACGCAAGATGAGGTGTTTTATAAGGACAGGAATCATAGTACTGACAAACGGAGGACAGGAAGCAATGCAGAAACAAACTCCTACTATGGCACCAATCAAGCAAAATGCTAAAAACAAGATTCAACAATCATTCTCTATTGAAACCATCCTATCTCTTCCTTCACCTGAAGTAAAACAACACAGCTGTCAGAAGACAGCATTGTGGGCACAGAACAGGCAAAGCCAACAAGAGAACCAAACCATGGCTGTGTGCAGTTGTTGTTGTTGTGTACATTCCCATCATCAATCTGCTCAGGATCCTTCGTGGCTTGGTAAGTATTATGTTCTCTTACTTACAACAGCAAAATACAATACCTGTACTGAAAGAAATACATAGGCTGCTATTGATGATATCCTGAAAATGCTAGTTGCCTGATTGTCTCTAACGTCATTACTTTCTGAATCGGAAGTCAAATGGGAAATCAGACACCTGACCCCCAAACTTGGGGGTCAGGGACTCGATTAATTGAGAGCGTTGGACAGTTAAAACGCCACACAACCAGCATTTTTAGGAAGAGATATAGCAATATCAGCCTACATAGTATTGTTATTACAGATTTACTTGAAGTATTTGTTTTTAGATGGTCTTCAGGATATAAAAAACTAAAACATAAGTAGGTACACATGCATTGTACATGATGAATGGAAAGAACTTTGGCCGTAATTTCTATTTTTATTTAATGGTTGCTAAAATTCTCAAGAACTTGTGCTTCCTATTTTTTTAGCTTTTGATTTCCGACAATTATTTACATGTTTTCTGTTCTTATGCAACATCAATAGTTTTTCTTCTCTCTTTGACCACTTTAATTCAGCCACACAATTTCACTGGCCCCTTCAAATGATGCATGCCTTCCCTGAAGATGGGTCAACACTTGGCCAGAAGACTGCTCCAGAAGTAAATGCATTTCCACTTAATCAGCGCCGAACTCGCCGTCACCGCACTATATTCACTGAAGAACAGTTGCAGGCTCTGGAGGAAACTTTCCACCACAACCAGTACCCAGATGTGATAGCTCGAGAACAGCTAGCAGGACGAATCCAGCTTAGAGAAGAGCGAGTGGAGGTAAGATAAAGCAAAGTATTTATGATTTACAACATAACTTGTAAGAGTAATGCAGGTTGCACTGAAAGTCAACTCTAAATTGATATGTCAGGTTTTAGTAGATATTAAAGAGTTAAACCACACAGCGGTTTCTAAAATGTTTGAGGCACCTTGCACATGTCGTTCTGATCAGGACCACCTCTCAGTTTTTCATGTGAACCTGATCAGAAGCACAGTGCTAGTCTAGGGGGAATCCCTTTACATGTCTACATCCAATTACCTCACAAAAAAAACAAAAAAGACTTCTATTTTGGCAGACCTGACACATGTCCATTTACATTGGACTGTCCAAAGACCTAACATGGGTCTGGTTAGTTCAGTCAATGGAGGAAAAACTGAATGGACATGGGTGTCACAAGAGTGACACCCATTTCATACTGCTACGATCTGTTCATGGATATCCTGCTGATCGTGGCGCTTATGTGAATGGAGCCTTAAGGACTCTATTAGTGAGATCTCTGCACTTGATATCATGGGTCTGTAAATCTGATGTGGCCATGGGGGGTTTCCACTGTCCCCATGTGCTGTTTTATTTATTTCATATAACGGAGAATGCTAGACACTTGAAGGTGGGTGGGAACACCCAAAATTCCTAGGCAGGCAGAAACAGTCGGGAATTAGAGAAGAGAAGTCCTGTTGTTGGAGTATCCAAGACATGTAAGAAGCCAGGGACTGACTCGTCTACTCAGGATCCAAGAATAACTCAAATATTGCTTTTCAGGTATACTGACCTTCAAATGAATACAGATGCTGAATTTGCAAAGAAGATGAACGGTGTGTGGGTTGACCAAAGTGTAGAAAAATCTTCTGAGCTAAAACTTTTTTTTTTAACCCAGTTTTGTGCTGGACATATAAGTGGGATTTTATAACTCTACTTTACAAATAGGAATTAGAACAAACACTACTGTTAATATTTCTTGGCAAGTCAGTTTAATTTAATTCTATGTCTGGATGGACTTTGATGGATTGATTTATTCTAAACTGGTATCAGAGTGTATGCTGTGTCTCATAGGGGAGGTTTTACCTTCACTTTCTGCCCTTCAAATAAACAGGAAGTGATTTGAAATATCTATAATGCGAGGGAAATCCCCACTTAGGCAATTGACATCTGAACAAGTGTCCCAATTGAATTATTTGCCCTCTAATCCTGGTTTATCACTGGAAAGACCCTGCAAGTGCTGACAAATACCTGTTGATCTACCAGAAATGCACTCCTAATTTCCTGTTGTGGGTTGACAACACAGTTTATTTTTCTGGACTGAAATCACAAAAAATGGTGTCAGCCTTGCCCACATATTTTATTAAACTACTGAATCCCCCCTCTCTTTTCATCTCTGCAACATAGAGGAGAGTTGTTCAGTAGTTCAAGGTAAGAACTGGAATTACTAATTAGTAGGGTTGCACCGGTACCGATACTAGTATTGGTGCCAATACCGAGTATTATACGGTCGTGTAAGCATTTCACTGCATATCATACTGTGTACGATTATGTATGCGACTAATAAAATCTGAATCTAATGAATCTATATAAGGTAATGCTACGATACCTTAGCTGAAACCGGAACTTCTGGTCAGAGGAAGAATTCCTCTGACTGGCAGTGCCCTAGGGGAACATGGAGCCAGCTTCCCCTGCGATCAGGAAGCTGGGTGGCAAGTAATGACCCACCTCCCGGCTTCCTGATTGTCCGGGAACCCGGCTCAGTGCTGATTGGCCGGGAAGCCAGTTTCCGGCCAATCATCATCGAGCTGGCCGAACAACCACCTCCTTGCTGATTGGCTGGGAAGCTGCCTTTCCAGCATAGAGCCGGCTTCCCGGCCAATCGGGAAGCGGGTCATTACTCACTGCCAGGGCTCCTGTTTGGCTGGGAAGCCGCCTTGATGCTGATTGGCTGGGAAGCCGGTTTCCCGGCCAATCACAATCAAGCCGGCCAAACATGCAGCCGGCTTCCCCTGCAATCAGGAAGCCGGCTTAATGCCAGCGGAAGCACCGTTATCAGTACCCAGTATCGGCGAGTAACGAAAGCAAAATATTGGTACTCGTACTCGTTACCTAAAAACGATATCGGTGCATCCGTACTAAATAGACTCCTTGAGATAACACAGGAAGTATGCACAGGACAGCTCTGAGTTTCTGACATGATCAACAGGCACTTACTGAACAGATATAACAAAGTGCTTTCAATGTTATGTTGAAGCGTTCAAAGAAGTAAATAAGAGAAGTTCATTGTTCGGGTTTACCTACACATGCTGTTCTACTTACCTTTAAGTGAACCTAAAGTGTATCCCTAGCCCAAACTTTTTTTGTAGTTTTGGGTAGCGTAATGAAGGCTTAAAACTCCTGTCGGAATAGTCTCTAAGATTCTAGCCAAAGCCAAAAAAATTGTGGCTTTAGATACACTTTAAAGGTAAGTAGGACTGTCACTTCTGTGACCCAAGAGAAAAAAAATTCAAGATCTTGACACAATGGTACATATGCCTCTCCATCCTACAAACAATATTCTTCTCTGCCTCAGGCTGATGTTGGTGCTATGAAAAGAATAGAGAAACTTTAAGTAGCACAGAAGCCAAGTTCATACCAGCCAATTGTAACACAGTATTTAGTGTTTCCAAAATAACATATCCATCCAAAGTACAATAAATGGATTATGGAAAGTAGTGGTTACAATTTCAGAAAAAAACGAACATATATAGGGCCTAAAAATGGTTTAAGCTTTTTTGTATCCAATTATAATTTTTAGTTTGACTACTTCTAGATCATTAACCAGTAACAACATTTCCTTTTGTGGCCTTAGGTATGGTTTAAAAACCGCAGAGCAAAGTGGAGGAGGCAAAAAAGAGTCACAGCATCTGTCCTCATCCTCCAAGGGAAGAAAAACCTGAATGACTCTTGCTAGCAGCCAATACCATGCTATGGAGGCAGAAACAAACCCTTTTCTCTTAACTGTTAAATGTTTTCTAAGTTCCAGATCATTGTACCAATATAATAAACGTTTACTAGATGTTAGTTCTTTTTTTATGAAATTTTAAATGTAATTGACACATTTTGGGAATTTATTTTCTGTGCTTTTATTAAGTTGCTAAGCAAATGTATTCTGTAACAAAACAAATGACACCATTTTTGAATGCAAAATGTGACAGGTTGTGCAGCAGTTTCATCGGTGTGCCAGTGTCCTATCTGAGTAACAAGAAAACACGCTTTAGAATTACGAAAGAAGAAATATTGGGACTTGCTGGGTATCGAATTTGAAGTCTTTCACATCACATCACATCAATAAATGTTTTTAGTAGGGATGCACCGATACCGGCTTTTTGGTATCAAGTAAGAGTACCGATATTTTGCTTTTGGTACTCGCTGATACCGACTACCGATACTGTTGCTTCTGCTGCCATGGAGCCGGCTTCTTGGGCAATCAGAAAGCCGGGCGGTGGGTAATGACATGCCGCCCGGCTTCCTGATTGCCTGGGAAGCCGGCTCCATGTTGTTTGGCCGGCTCAATTGTGATTGGCTGAGAAACCGGCTACCCAGCCAATCAGCATCGAGCCGGCTTCCCGGCAAATCAGGAAGCTGGGCTGTGAGTAGTGACCCGCCTCCCTGATTGTCCAGGAAGCCAGCTCCATGCTGATTGGCTAGAAAGCCAGCTTCCCAGCCAATCAGCAAGGAGCAAGCAATTTGGCCCGCTCGATGCTGATTGGCCGGGAAGACGGCTTCCCAGCTAAACAGCGAGGAGGCGGCTGTTCGGTGCATCCCTAGTTTTTAGCATTTTATTAGCAAATCATTAATAGTTCAACATAAAAGAAGGGCTGGTACTAGTTACATGACATTTATATTATCCATAATACCTCCACATACTGTATGCTCCACCCTCTACACAGTTTATGATTGTCAGTAAACCACCATTCATTTATATCACAACGATTCAACGTGTTTCATGGACCCAGGGTTGACGTTTTCAGGAAGACGTAGCAGGCATACATCTAAAATATATAATATTATGAGCTTCGTGCAAACGTATTCACTTTAGGGTCACTTCAAAGAACAAAGGGGCACTCTGCACCTGGAGAAAAAAGTGGAATAGACTCCCTCAGGAGCTAGTTCTAGCTAGCAAATTAAACCATGTTTTATGGAGTGCGGGTAACTGTGGGCATAGTGTTCTGTTTTAGGTTTTTCTTCTCTCTTTTTTTTTTCCTTCTCTCTATAGGGTGAACTTGATGGACTTTTTTCCAGCCTGACTATGTACATATGTAATAATTTAGTTATTATCACTCTTAAAGTGGACTCTTACCCCCTTTGGCTAAAAATCACATGCATGCAGATATGAAACCGTCTTACATTCATTAGTTAAACAAACATATTTTCATTTTACTTACAATTTCTTCTTTTCTACGTCCTGGTTCTCTTTGGCAAAAGTGATGTAATATGCCCAAGTGTTGCATCCTGGGAAGGTTACATTAGCAGAGAATTGTTGGGAAATCTCAAATGTAATCTCACAAAATCTCAGGGAAAGGCATATTCCTCCCCTGGGATGACGTGCAAGGTCACATGTCCTAGTCACATGTGCCAGAGTTCCAGGAAGTAAAAGGAGATGGATTCAGTAAAATGGCCACTGATAGAAGAATGGGGAAGAAAAGAAAAATAAGGTATGTAAAGAATACAATGCCTGCAATTATCTAGAAGTATCTGTTTGTAGATTGTCATTACTGATAAGGTTGAAGTTCTTCTTTGACACAGGAGAAATAGCTCTTTGTGATAAGTGTATAAACTGGATGGTCTACACTACACAGGATGCAATTAGCTTGTCAGATCCCAGAGTGCCAGTTTTGCGGCCCCTGGGGAGAACAAAGGTCTCTCAGTTGATCTTAAACTTTCAGGGGTGCCTTGAAATTTTCATCCAGCATCATGCCTTTCCATGGTGCAGGCAGGCTGGCCCCCAGCAGCAAGGAAACAAACAATGCTAATCCAAGGAGGGTGGCATATATTCACAAAAGGATAGAACTTCACCTCCGTTCAGGCCTGCTCTGATTCCCATCCTCTGCCATGCTGCTGCAGCTTTGGCTGCTGATGTGGTGGTAGAAATCTGATGTGAAGAGGGGGACTGAAGACTCTGATGTGAAGGGGGGACTGAAGACTCTGATGTGAAGGGGGACTGAAGACTCTGATGTGAAGGGGGAACTCTGATGTAAAAAATGGGCTCTGATATAAAGGGGGCTACTAGTGTAAGATGGCGTGACTCTGATGTGAAAGGAAGTGACTCATGATCTAAAAGGGAAACCCCCGTGGTTGTTAGTTTTGTGTTTTGGCATGGGTTATCCCCCGAAAATGCATACCAGACCCCTATCTTGTGATGGACTACAATCTCATGTTATTTACCAATTTGTATTGAGATTGTAGTCCATCACAGGAGTGAGCTTGAAGCAGTGACTACTTGACAACACATGTATAGAAGGAAGATCAACACCGTTCAGAAGATTTCGCCAAATCCTTGTGTACATTTACTGTGAAACAGCATCACATATATCCAATAGCCAACGTTTAGGGGCCACGCAGGGTCCCTTCGTCAGGGTGACATAGTGACCATATATGGTTACTATGTCGCCCTGCCAAAGGGAGCCTGCGTGGCCCTGTAAAGATGGCTATTGGATATACAGTATGTGATGCTCTTTCACAATAAATGTACACAAGGATTTGACAAGGTGGTGATCTTCCTTCTATACACGTGTTGTAAAGTAGTTACTGCTTCAAGCTCACTCCTGTGAGGGACTACAATATCAATACAAATTGGTAGACTAAACATAAGATTGATCTCCTTCTATACAAGTTTGATGTGCACGGCGCCATCCGTGATCATCACTGCAAGCACCATTTTTTTAATTAAAGGTGAATGCTGTAAGGAGTGCAGGGGACACCTCTGTACAACTACTTTACAACAAACACACACACACAGGAACCAACAGAGTAGCCAACCTCCCGAAAGGTCAGCAAAAACAAATAATCTACGTTTTAATTAAAGAAGAACTATGGGGTCAGGGCTTTTCCCCATAGTTCTCCTAAGGGTAACGGGAGGACACAAACTAGCGTCCTCCCGTCACCCTAAGCTCAGTATACCGCGAGCTGCAGCTCGCGGTATACTGAGACGCCGCAGCTGAAACGGATCCCGACAATTATGTCTGGATCTGCCCAGCTGCGTGAGTGACAGCTGGCTCTGCCTATCTAGAGGCAGAGCCAGCTGTACCCGCCCCCGTCCGTTCCGCCAGTCAGCGCTGGTGGATTGGAGCGGGGGGAATCCAGTCGCTCTGCTGTGACAGGATCGAGAAGTGAGCGAACGTCGGTATGTGCTCGCTCACTTCCTGATCTACTGAGCCGACCTGTGACAGTTTAATTTTCACAGGTCGGCTAGAACTATGAGGATGAGTGAAAATCACTCACCTCATGGTTCTCCTTTAATAGTTAAGGTACTTGAATACATTTTTAACATCTAACTCGAGTTTAGTGTCACTTTAAGCTTGAAAATGAAACAGAGAAACTGATTGGTTGCCAAGGGCAACTGCTCCAGATTCTGCCTGCTCCAGTTTTAATGAACTCCCCCCACTCTATTTATTATACATTAATGTTAGTTATCGCTTTGCTGCGGCAGAAAGCAATGAGGAAGCACACTGTATTCATTATTTGTATTATTTATAAACGTGTTGCTGCAGACATTGTCCAATGTCCTGGACCTGAGATGGTATGTTATATCAGTGGAGGCGGGGCTGAGGCTGATCTGGGTCATGTGATCAGCCTGGACTGCCTAACCGGGAATTTGCACATGCGCAGTGCCACTGTTAGCTGCAAGTGCTTTGCGCAAGGACAGTGTCGTAGGAGGTCCAATCAACTATCAGTTCCGGTGTGAACAGCGTGTTGTGCTTCCGGTGAACTGTGTATTCGGTGTCGTTGGTTCCGTAGTGGTTGTAGCTATTGTCATCTGGTATGGCTACAGTGGGCCCTGAGTGCTCCCTGTCTGGGGCTCTGGTACCCCTGGAGCAGGCTTCAGGGGCTGTGGCTGTGCCGTCATCGGAGAATGCAGAGAGCATGAAGCCGAAGAAGAAGGTTCTGACAGAGCAGACTTACATAGAGGTAAGAGGGCCAGCATGAACCTCTGCTGTGCTACAGGCTGTACAGGACACATTCACAGCGATCTGCAGTTATTTATTGATCCAGACTGATCAGATTTCTGAATCTGAATATTGGCGCCTACTTTACTCATTCGTCCTCCCTCTTATACTTCAAGATGAATTCCGGGGGGAAAACATGATTTCTGGCCATTTGCAATGAGTTTAAATTGCTGTGATCCTATACAAAGCAATGACAGGCTGACAGTGGCCGCTGCTGTCGCCAGCTTCATATGGAGCTATTATCTTTGATCAGAGACAGATGATCACACCTGGATGCAGGCAGCTTGTGTCTGTGATCATCTGCCCCTAACTGCAGGTAATCACTCCTTGTGTGATCACATCCAAACATCAGTGGACAGCTGTGGCTTCTGTCAGCCTGTAATTGCTGTGTGCTGGCTCAGCGGCCGCTGCTGTCTGCATCCACCTTAGTCTCAGGAATCCACTGGAGTCTTGCTGCAGCTGGCACATTTTGCTGTGTAAATGAGGTCTTACAGCATTGGATTCTCTACAGTTTTTACAGTGAAGGCTGCATGGGGCGATTGAATGCCACCTCCTCCATGCATAAAATGACTTGTATTCTTTTCACAGGATATAAGGCATTCTGTGATTGGATGAGGGGAAGGCGGATGAACATCACAATCTCCACCTCATCCAATTACACAATTTTATATTTTGTCAAAAGAGTACAAGACTTTTTATGAGTGGAGGAGATGGTGTTCAGGGGACCCACATAGCCTTCATTGTAGGCACTGTATGAGAGCCAGGCCGGTAAGACTCGAAGTTCGGTGCTTACTGTACTGCTTATCCCTGCCCAGTCCTCACTGTAGTAGATGAATTCCGGGGGGAAAACATGATTTCTGGCCATTTGCAATGAGTTTAAATTGCTGTGATCCTATACAAAGCAATGACAGGCTGACAGTGGCCGCTGCTGTCGCCAGCTTCATATGGAGCTATTATCTTTGATCAGAGACAGATGATCACACCTGGATGCAGGCAGCTTGTGTCTGTGATCATCTGCCCCTAACTGCAGGTAATCACTCCTTGTGTGATCACATCCAAACATCAGTGGACAGCTGTGGCTTCTGTCAGCCTGTAATTGCTGTGTGCTGGCTCAGCGGCCGCTGCTGTCTGCATCCACCTTAGTCTCAGGAATCCACTGGAGTCTTGCTGCAGCTGGCACATTTTGCTGTGTAAATGAGGTCTTACAGCATTGGATTCTCTACAGTTTTTACAGTGAAGGCTGCATGGGGCGATTGAATGCCACCTCCTCCATGCATAAAATGACTTGTATTCTTTTCACAGGATATAAGGCATTCTGTGATTGGATGAGGGGAAGGCGGATGAACATCACAATCTCCACCTCATCCAATTACACAATTTTATATTTTGTCAAAAGAGTACAAGACTTTTTATGAGTGGAGGAGATGGTGTTCAGGGGACCCACATAGCCTTCATTGTAGGCACTGTATGAGAGCCAGGCCGGTAAGACTCGAAGTTCGGTGCTTACTGTACTGCTTATCCCTGCCCAGTCCTCACTGTAGGGCAGTGAGGACTGGGCAGGGATAGGCTGCTGCAGCTGCCTATCAAATTACTGTGAGGAGGGAGCATGGGCGTGGCTTCCAGATCACTGTGTGTTTCAGTGGACGCACACAGCGCCCGGCTCAGGTGATGGCTGGAGGAGCGCACACACAGGTGTGCTAGGAGGAGACGCTCATACACTGGAGGGAAGGGCCATGGTCTGAGAGATTAAGAAAATAAACTAAATGGGGCATTTTTTAAAACAGCTTATTCAGTAAATCCTGATCTCCTGTTGTGAAAAAAACCCAAGGGTTTAATATCACTAACTAGTATCGGTGCCGATGGCGAGTATTTGGGCGAGTACTCGTCTCGTGCTAGGTATCGGAGCATTTGGGCGAGTACGAGTACTCACCCAAATACTCGGTATCGGTGCATCCCTAGTTTGTACTTTCCAGATTGGTGAGGGTATTCAGCGCCCAGTCGGGGAGAGCATTCCTGAGAAAGTAATACCCTGACCCTACTGTGACATTTCTATTTCTGCTTTATGCTAAGCAGAGGGATTTTGAAGGAATCGTTATAATAATGGTGAATTTAAGTGGGCGAGTTTGGACTTTTGACACTCATGAAAGTTACTTAGCCACAAGCATGGTCTTTTGGTTTTAAAGAATGATCAATTTTGGGTGGGCTGGTTAGACTTGTTTTCATTGAGGAAAAATAAGTCAAGGTTTATGTAGACAGTATTGTTTGTATCACTTACAGAACCTGCAAAAGATTATCCAGAGAGATTTCTTTCCTGATGTGGAAAAGCTGCGGGCTCAGAAGGAATACTTAGAGGCGGAAGAGTCTGGAGACCTTGAGAAGATGAGGCAGATAGCTATCAAGTTTGGAACATCGGGGAAGTTTTCTAGAGAGACTCCATTACCTTGTAAGTAAATCTGGCAAGCTATACTTATTACATCCTGAAACATCTAAAAATAATGTCGCTTGCCTGATGAGCCAGTCTTTAGAAGAACTAGTTAAATATGTTGTTCACATCTGGCAAATATTTTTCTTTTTCACAAGTATTTGATGCCTTTTAACTTATTTCATGAATTGGAGATAAAGGATTTACTGCCTCTTTGTCTAGGGCAGGGGTAGGTACAGGGGTGTGATGGCAATGACAGCTGTCTCCGCCCACACCACTGCTCTCCTGATCTGTGACAGGAGGCTGAGCAGTGCTGGGAGGATAGACGCTGCTGTTCTGTTGAGAATGCCGACCCAGTCGAGTTTGCCGACCTCACCATCTGCGGTTGTGCACAGGCGGCATTAACGAGGAAACAGGGATTTATTTACAAAGTATTAATATCAAATTGTGACCGTTGATGATATGCCAACCCTGGCAGTAAATGATGGATGGCATTTTATGCACATTCACAATTAATATCGTAAGCAATTACGTAATTGCTTACGATATTAATTGTGAATGTGCATAAAATGCCATCCATAATTTACTGCCAGGGTCGGCATATCATAAACGGTCACAATTAGAAATTAATACTTTGTAAATAAATGGCTGTTTCCTTGTTAATACAGTCCTGCACAAGCGCAGATGGTGAGGTTGTCAAGTTTGATTGGGTCAGGCATTCTCAACAGAACACCGGCCGCTCACACCGCACTCCCCCTCGCTCAACCGCTTGGCCTCCTGTGACAGTTTGTCTCCTCCACGCTGGGACATAGAGCAGCGCCCAGCTGGGAGGAGAGAAAGCACTGATGCACCGCTGTTTCGGCCACCTGGAACCGCATGTCCTGGGTGGCAGCCTCGACATTCCAGCTGTGGTTGAACTACAAATCCCATGGGGGGGTTTATCAAAACTGGAGCACGCAGTATCTGGAGCAGTTGCCCATGGCAGCCAATCAGTTTCTCTCTTCAGTTTGCTCAGGTAAGATTTGGAAATGAGACAGAGAAGCTGATTGGTTGCAGTGCAAATCTGCTCCAGTTTTGATAAATTCCCCTCATAATATCTCTGGGAGTCATGCCTGTGGCTGTCAGGCTTGCAGCGCCTCATGGGATTTGTAGTTTGCTCTAGGGGTTAATATAAGAGATCAATGCCTTAATTTAGAGTCCCACAGCTGTTGATACTCTGTTGTTCTTCTGTGCATCACTGGAATGTGGGCAGGCAGTCCTGTGTCATTTCGTACAGTGCAGGACCCACTTCATCTAGCACTGGGAATTTCTGCTTTAAAAAACTGCTAATTTTAAAGCAGAAAATGATGATTTTACGGTGTCTTTGACAGCTTCCATTTGACTTTTTTTGTCATTAATGGCAACAGTATTGATTCTGGAATTTTTCCTTTGATGCTTTGTTAGATTGCTTTCAATATCAATTGTATCGGATCATTTGATCAATAGGATGCTGATGAGATATTTGGATGCATGTTTGACCAGCGTTACCGACTAAGACAGCCGAACATGTAAAGATTTCAGTGGCTGCGCAGGTGAATTTATACAAATTGTTGCATTTATACACTGATTTATTATTGAAGATGTAAGAACAGAATGCATGGACACTGGATGGTGCCATATTGCTTTCCCATCCCTTCATCTTTATTTTTATTAGGATATACATTTTTCACTTTTGAGTATTGCCTTCCAAATGAGTGAAATGTATTATGGTTTTAAATATATTTTCTTTTTCATGGTCAGGACTGTAAAAAAAAAAAAAATGCTAACCTGGAATTCTAATTTAGTTGTAATATATATTTTTTTAAATTAGAAAGTAATGTATTTTCATTTAAAAGTGTGTGCAGTGTTTATGTTTTCTTTCTTTTTTTTAGATGCTACACCTGCCACATTTGAAACACCCGTTGGTCTTCCTGGTACACCATCTTTGCTTGTGAAGCACAGGACAGGAGATGAAGGTAAGACAGTCCATAAGCACCATTCTTATGTGCTGTCTGATTACCATGACTCCCACCTCCTAAATCTTATGCTTCTTGTTTGTGTATAATAAAAGCATATTTGTGTTTAGACAAGTCGGTTGTATCCATGGTATATTATCCAAGATTTTACCTCTTAGCTGCTAACCTTCCTTCCACTTCTCCATTGAGTTACATGTCTTTTTGTTGCTTATTCAGTTAAGTGGTAATTAAATAAAGGCAAGTAAAATATAATCCTTACAAACTCACAATAGTGCCCATTTGATTTATCTAACGCGGCTATTTATAAATGTTTTTATATATAAATATATATATATTTCACCAAAGAGTCACACATTTCTATAATGGAATTCCATTAAAAACGTGTGAATTCTGGGTGAAAGTTCTGTAAATCATGCTTGAAAACATTTATAAATTTTTAAAATTTTTTGGACTTTTGGAACTTCAGAAAGACAAACAGAGAAACCACCAAGCTAAGAGAAGCAGTGGAGGAAAAACCATAATATGAGAAAAAATAACTTGGTGTATTTCCAGTTTTGCAGTCAAATTTTGAAAAAACAACTACTCTATCAGGGCTTTTCACTAAAGGGGGAAGGGTTTGGAAAAGGCTGGAGAAGTGAACAGTCTTGGACAGTGATGGCGAAGTTTTTTGAGCCTGAGTGCCAAAACTGCAACACAAAATCAATTTATTTATCTCAATGTGCCAGCACTGAAAATAAGTGTTGGTATTGTGTTTTAGTTTAGGCGCTGGGGTTTAAAACACGTTCAGCCTCTCTGCTTTACACACAAATTTAAACATTTTCTTTTTTCTTTTTTTTTTATCACTTTTTTTTATTTCTTTAGTTTTTTACTATTTTATATTTGTATTTATTGTATTATCTTTTATTTTGTTATAACTTTTTATTTTAATATTTTTAACTTTTATCCCTTTTTTTTTTACATTTCTTTTTTTACTTTTGGTTTTTATTTTATTTTTTAAATTTAAATGTTTTACTTTTTTTTTTTTCTCCACTTAAATTTATTGCTATCACACAGGGCTTAGCAAGCCTCTGTGTGATAGCATTTGGAGGTGACAGATTCTCTTATTGAACCTGTCGCTTCCAATACAGGAGTTTGAGCACAGTACTATGCTCAGATTCTTGTGACAGCTGATACGGGAAGGCTGTGAGTACAACTCTCCTGTCTCAATGTTCACATGGAGCAGAGCTGAGAACAGAAGTTCCACTCCCCGCTCTCCATCCTGAACTACTTTGCCGGTGTACAGGGTCCCCCAGAAGAGTCCCCCAGGACCCCTAAAACTACGATGGGCAGGCAGTCTGCGGGGGTTGCCCAGATCTGCAGGCTGCATTCAAGTGATCTCCGTAGCATTGTACTAAATGAGAAGCGCTCTACATTTAGCCCTGCTTGCCCGAAGCAGGGCTGAATGTAGAAGAAAACTACCCGCCTGGTGCCTGTGCCAGGCATCGGGCGTTACGAATTCCACACTCCTGCCTAAGCTTGCATGCCACCAGAGGGGCCTTTGCGTGCCGTAGGTTTGCCACTGCTTATCCAAGACAACATAGCTGATTTGGAAATATTCTTCAATTCCACTAACTTTCCAGTTCAGCTATATTGCCCTAGATTGTTAACTTCTCCTGCCTTCCCCAAACTCTTCACCCTTTTGTGAATAGACCTGTATATGTTTGTTATGTGTATCTATTGATGCAGCATAGCTAAAAATATTTCTTACATTTTAAATCTTTTGTTGCAGCAGGCAACATGACTGATTCCAGATTTTTCTGAGCACCTTCACAGTTATCTGTCCTTATAGAAAGACGTAGGACTGAAATTTGAGGATTCTGTTAACCATTAACTTCATGAAAATACAATGGAGAAGCCACCCGCCCCTCACATCACTTTCTAAAATATCAAATGAAAGAGAAGCAAGTAGAAATGTTAACCCTTAAGAAGCCAAGAGACCCTAACCCAAGTAAAAGTATTTTAAACTGCAAGAATCATTTTATAAGTATTTTTCCGTCTTATGCTTTGTTAATGGAAATTAAACAAATATAGGTGTTATCCCTATTTTGAATGTGAAAGTGGATGTACACTGTAATTCAGCATAGTGCTTTTGTTAGTTCTTAAAGGACAACCCCGGTCATAATTATTCTTAACCCTTGCAGTGGGGCTACCCCTGCACTGCAAGGATTAAGTGCTCGTTCTCGTCTAGGGACGAAAATAATAAATGGTATACTCAGTTGAACCTCGCAGCCGGCTGGCTGTTAAACTGGTCCCTACTACTCCACTCCAGCGGTCTTGGGTCCTGTGAGTCATCACATTCTGTACAGTGTATAGGACGTGAGGACGCTGAGTGATGTATCATCGCTGGAGTGGAGGAGCAGCCAGCTGGGTCCGAGTTTCCGGTGAATATAACGTTTTTTTATTCTCATTTCTAGGCCACAATGAGCACTTTAAAAGAGAACTATGAGGTGAGTGCTTTTCAGTCACCTCATAGTTCTACCCGACCTGTGACAATGAGACTGTCACAGGTCGGCTCAGTAGATCGGGAGGTGAGTGAACACATACCGGCGTTTGCTCACTTCTCGATCCTATCACAGCTCTCTGCCGTGACGGGAGTGGCTGGATTCCCCCCTCCCCGCTCCGATCCGCCAGCGCTGACTGGCAGATCGGACGGGGGAGGGGGCGGGTACGGCTGGCTCTGCCTCTAGATAGGCAGAGCCAGCTGTCACTCACGCAGCTGGGCGGATCCAGACATAATTGTCGGGATCCGCTTCAGCTGTGGCGTCTCCGTATACTGACCTTAGGGTGACGGGAGGACGCTAGTTTGTGTCCTCCTGTTACCCTAAGGAGAACTATGGGGAAAAGCTTTAACCCCATAGTTCTCCTTTAACTCTTTCACTGGGGTGAGGGGGGGGGGCACACTGCAATGGATAAGAATATTTATGTCCGGAGTTTTGCTATAAAGTGTAAATCCAAATAAAACCTTTTTTTTTTTTTTAATTTTGAATAGAGGGGTTAAAGGTTAGAACATGTCAGGTTTTCCTGTCTCTTTGGGGAATATTTCTGTCATTTTCTGTTGTGTATCAATGGTGGAAACTTAGAGGAAGTCTGTTCAACAGAGGCAACGCAAAAAAACACTCCAATAAAATGTCTTTGTGGAAAAAGGTTTTGGTTGGAGTTCCACTTTTAGTAAGTTTTGTGGGTTGAACATATTTAGCATTTTTATGCAATAATTGCAATGCATATCCAAACACTAATGTTTAAGTAATAGGTGCATGCCCTTGTGTTGTAGCACATTCTGACTGCTCATAGCTCCTTGGGGCTCCACTTGGAGTTCCTGTATATCCTCTAGCCTTACTGACTTTATGTTTTATGTATTGTTGCATATTTAGTCATATACCAAACCTAAGCAGAAACCCCTGTGTAACTAGTCATTGGACTTTTGCAGCAGAAAGCGAGAAAACAGAAGAGGAAAATCAGGAGCTTCCCTGCCTTGATAAGTTTTTAGCGAAACACACTAGCGAGGACAACGCTTCCTTTGAACAAATAATGGAAGTTGCAAAGGAGAAGGAGAAGGCACGAAATTCCTGGCTATACGAAGCTGAAGAAGAATACAACCAAGTAAGAGAATGGTTATATTCTCCTTTTTAATGTCTGATTCTGAGGATAAAGAATGTATGAATTAGGGATGCACCAATATATCGGCCGCCGAAGCATATCGGCCGAAAATTGCACTTTTGCCATAATGCTGAAAGGGCCATTTTCTGGCCGATACAGCGCACCGCTGTATCCATTCTTTCTCTCCTGCCTGCTGGGCGCTGCTCTGTGTCCCAGCGGGGAGGAGAGAAACTGTCACAGGCGGCCGAGCATTGCGGGAGGAGAGCACTGTGAGCGGCCGACATCTCTCCTCCCCGCACCACTCAGCCTCCTGTCACAGATCAGAGGAGAGCAGTGTGGGCGGAGACAGCCAGCGCTGTCACAGCAGGCTGAGCTTCACTCTCTCAGCCTTTTGTGACAGCTGTCGGGAAGGAGAGCGAGTACAAACACTCCGTGATCAGTGATCGCGGAGTGTTTGTAAGTAATTGAGGACAGAGTATGTTCACTGTGTCCTCAATTATGAATGAATGGGAAGTGAACTACATCACCTCCTGTTCATTCATGATTGTGGTTCTAGTAAACGTACTCTGTCCTCATGTTATGAATGAACGGGAACACTCCGTATAGAGGATTCCTGTTCATTTATAACAGGGGCTACAGAAAAAGAGATTGAGGACTCTGTGTCCTCAATCTATTTTAAAAAGGAAATATCAGGGGTCTGTTTAGACCCCCAATATTTCCCCAAAGCCCCTAAAAGTAAAGTAAAAAATAAAAATATTTAATAAAAAAAATAAATATAAAAAAATAAAATATTTGAAAAAGTTAAAATAAAGAAAATTTCTGGTTTCGGCCTGACATATATTTTGTTTCAGTTTTGGTTTTGAAATTTTCATTTCGGTGCACCTCTAGTATGACTACTTAGTACAATATACTAGGAACCTATCATCTGGTTTCCATGGTATTCTTCTGCATATGCATTTTCTCATGGTCTCCCTGGTTCATATTAGGTTTACATTAATTGCATATCTGTGTGATGGAATTATCTTCTCTGTACTTAAAAAGTCTTATAATAGAAAGTGTTTCTGGCCAGGAGGTAAGCAGTATCTAACTTCAATTCACTGGAATGTTCTTTCTTTCTCACTTCTCCCCAGCGGTTCCAGGACAACTTGGCTCTTCCTTCTGCTGAAATGCAAGCCATAGAAAATGTAAAATCAGGGCTAGACACCTGGGAGTACAAAACACACAACACCCTCATGTATTATCCTGCAGGTATGTATTCTATGAAGAAATAATATTTCCAAGTAGCAGATAAAGCTGGCCTTACACCTTAAGATTTCTCTTGTTCTTCCCTGAGAGAAACCTTCTCTGCCAACTATTGTATTGTGACAGCCAGCGCCCGCTGCTGTCAGAATACCCAAACAGTGACTGCAGCTAATAGGCTGCTGTCACTGTTCAGCCCACAATGTTTCATCCGGGTGGTCCTGAGGGTCACCCATGCATCGGATTTCAGACAATTACTAAGGAAAGGGCCAAAATTTGATCCGTGTATGGCCAGCTTAAGGCAGTGAAGCTATCAGTCTGTATTGATTGAGCAAGGCTAATCACAATTTTGAATTTAAAACCTTTATTATTTGCAGACAGAACTAAAATGGTAAAGTTAAACGCCAGCCAAAGATAGATGTTTTATATTTTGTTTTGGATGGACTAGGGAGGAATTGGACACATCAGGGTTTTATTTGCGGTTTGTGTCCACGTTGTACGGAATCCCCTCACTTTCTCCTCTGAAGGTAAGTGGTCACTTGGATATTAAGTAAGGAGATGGAACGTCTGTCAGGTTTGAACTGTTATCTGTTCTAAAGTTTCCAAAGTGGTCCTAGACAGAAGTTACAGGTGACCAAGTTTGTAACTTTAAACGGCAGTTTTTTTTCCTGTTTGGTGGGAGGTTATGAAGCCTGCCAAGCTCCCTTAAAAAAACAAAAACTGCTGGGTCTAAAAGTGTATACTGAGCCAAATAGAGTTGATGGGTGGGATGTTCTGTATTCATTATTACAAAAGGATCATGCTTGCAAAACACACTTTGGATCTCCTATTGAAATACTGAGAAAGGATTTTGTATGTAAAAGCCAAAGAAAAAGTTACTCACAGTAGCATCTTTTGCAGGTGTGCCAGATAATGATGCCATATTCAAGAAACCTAGGGAGGTGGTCCATAGAAACACACGTTTCCAGAGGGACCCCTTCAGTCAAGCCTTGAGTAAGACACAGCTACAACAAGCAGCTGCCTTGAATGCACAAGTAAGCCACTTTTCTGCTCATTGCTTTTGCTTGCTTTCTTGAATTGTACTTCACTCACTAATCAATATGATTTCTTTTCTGTGTACAGTATAAACAAGGGAAGGTTGGTCCTGATGGGAAGGAATTGATACCACAGGAATCCCCAAAAGTCAATGGTTTTGGATATGTAGCCACTCCATCGCCTGCTCCTGGTATGTGTACAGCAACTATATGTTGGTCAGGTCATCGCAGATTTGTTCTTTAGATGGACAGAACCTCGGTCCTAAACTAACAAAAATATTAAATTTTTACATCCTCACAGGAGTTGACGATTCCCCTTTAATGACTTGGGGTGAAGTTGAGAGCACTCCTTTTCGTCTGGATGGTTCAGAGACCCCATATTTGGAAAAGGCACCTGGTCCATCATTTAAGGTGCAGCTCACAGGCATTAACATGTTACATCTTATATGAGATTTTAGTAATAAGGTTTACTTCTAGTCAAATGAGCAGAAATGCAGGAACCGCTATTGCTGTCCTGCTTATAAAGGCATAAGGCCTGAGAATGTCATCCTCAAACAAAACCACTTACTGAATCACTGACCCGAAATAACTTTGCAGCACTTCAGTGGCTGCATGACTACTGAAGGTCCCGTTGACCAGACACCCGATATTAAGGTATCGGGTGTCTGAAAAAGGTTAACCCTTTCATTAATGGATGCCTCTAAACTGAGGGATACATTCATTCTGTCTTTTGGACACTTTTGGAAAAGTCTTTATTTATGCTAATGCATGAATATTTTTACACCTTGTTGTGGTAGATTCTGGAACCTGGCCGCAGGGAGCGTTTAGGTCTGAAAATGGCAAATGAGGCAGCAGCCAAAAACAGAGCCAATAAACAGGAAGCATTGAGGAAGGTGACAGAAAATCTGGCTAGGTAAGTGCAGGCTTTATGTTTACAATATTTAGAAAAACTCTTAAATTTGTGTACCTTTTTTATTTTTTATAGCCTGCCCATGTACTACCATTTATTGATAATGTGTTTTCTTCTACAGCCTGACACCCAAAGGTCTTCATCCATCCATGTCTCCTGCTCTTCAGCGTTTGGTGAATAGAACTTCAAGTAAATACACTGATAAAGCTTTAAGAGCAAGTTATACCCCTTCCCCTACACACACAAGCTTGCATGTTCTTAAGACCCCAGGAGGATCTCGTCTAACGCCCACTGTAACCCCTACTCTTGGAGCTGCTTCACAATCTCCTACTGTTCCTGATTCCACCACCATTACAGATGACCTGCTGCATTTACCCAAACGAAGAAAAGCATCAGATTTCTTTTGAAGGAAAAATCTACACTATAAATTATAGACTTGTGTGTGTGTGTGTGTAAATTGATCTAATTTCTAAGTGACTTGGACAACAACTGATTGTTATCAGTAGTCATGCAGCCACTGAAGTGCTGCAAAGTTATTTCGGGTCAGTGATTCAGTAAGTGGTTTTGTTTGAAAATAAGTTTACATCTCTTTTTGGAGATTATTTATATGGAAATGCTAATTTAATAGCAATTACTATGTGTATTTTTTATTATTATTATTTAAAGGTGGATCTGCAAATTGGATGTTTTGTAAGGCCTCATTCACACGAGAAAAGACCGGCATGTACAGCTCCGTCCCTCGTGCACAGCCCTATCGGGCAGCTCCCGGGAAGGACAGGTGTTGCGTGTGATTAGTACGCAGCCCCTGTCCTTCTCTATGGGAGTATGCGGCCGTACGCCGCCCTACGCTCACCCGCCATGCACGTGGGTGCGGGTGTCCGTACTCGTACGCTGACAGGATGGATCCTGTCTGCGTCCGAGCCAGGCACCCCGCACCTGTACGGACCGGGACTTGGGGTGAGCGTAGGGCGGTGTACGGCAGCGCACTCCCATAGAGAAGGACAGTGGCTGCGTACTAATCACACGCAACACCTGTCCTTCCTGGGAGCTGCCTGATACGGCCGTGCTTGCAGCGCGGAGCTGTACGTGCTGGCCTTTTTTCGTGTGAATGAGGCCCAAAGGTGTTAGGCCCCATTCACACTAAGCGACATGCAAGTCATGCGTTTGTCATTTTGGGTGATTATCGCGCGGTTTGCTGCACGATATCGCGCAAATGGTTGCATTGAGCAAAGTAGAATCGCGCCAAAATCCGCTCCAAAAGGGTCCTGTTACAGCGACGAACAGAGCCCATTGCCATGCATTGGAGAGCGATATCGTGCGGATTACCGCACGATAAAACAGTGTGAATGGGGCCTTATGGATTCAACAAATTATTTTTTTTCTAATCCATTTTAAATGCTGTCATTTAGTAACTGTTTGCTTGCGTTTTTGTTGTTACAAGAACCAATACTATTTGGTTTAACTGAGTTCTTACTGCTCACTGAGCAATTTTTGGGTTACTCTAAATGGGATAAAGAATTATTGGAAGTCCAAAATCACTTTTAGGAAGTTAATTAAAAATATTTCCAATTAATCCACAGCAAATTTTTTAGTATAACTATCAAATATTTGTGTGTTCTGTAATGATTTTTTCCCCTCCAGTGATGTATTAGGTTGACTTTTTTTAATTTTAAACTTTTCGTTAAACGAGAACTGTGGCCCAACCTTTTTTTTTTTGCCATAGTTCTCTTTAGCGTTGCAGGAGGACATATACCAATGTCCTCCTGTGACCCAAAACTCAGCACATAGCAGGCTATTGCCCGCTATATGCTGACAGAGCAGAGCGGGCTCCAGCCAGGACAGATGCCGACAATATTGTTGGGATCCACCACGCTGCCTGACAGCTGGCTCTGCCCCTCCATGTCCGTTCCTCCAGCCAGAGCTGGAGGAACGGACGGGGAGAGGGGAATCCCTGCGGGAGTGATGACTAACCGCCGCCGCTCTCTGCAGGGAGAAGATTGGAAACTGAGCGAATGGCAGTATGTGATCGCTCAGTTCTCGATCAATAGATGTGTCATCGCTTCAGTGTTGCACATCGGCTCTAATCATGGGGAAGAGTGCATTTTACTCTCCCCTTAATTCTCCTTTACTATTAAACCTACCTAAGAGCAGACATTAGAAGATGTCTACTATTACCTTTACTGCCAGATAAGCCTTTTCTTTGTGCCTGTCTGAAGCTAATTTCACATTGTTACTTGGAAACTGACTTCAGGCTAAGCCCTGCTGACTAACCTCTTTCTGTCCAATAAACATTTGTTGGTAGCTAATAAGGGGGTGCTTTTAGTGGCCACGGGAAAAGGCAGTTGCCAGGATTTGACCCAAGTAACAAATAAAAATAGTTTCAGAAGCACACAAGGGTGAAACAGAGCTTTCTGACTTTGGGCAGGCTTTTCTCCAGAATTCCTTGATAATTTTTAGATTTCATTGTGCCCAGGACAGATTGAAGGCACCCCTTGCCAAACAAAGCAAAGCTGCCCCCAAAACATAACTGAGCCTCCTCTGTTGCACAAAAGGTAAAGTTTTTTTTTTTTTTTTATACTTGCCAAAAACCTATAGTTTTGTCTCGTCTGTACAAAGGAAATTCTTCTATTGTGGCTTGTCAATATGCATTTTAGCAAAATACAGTCTAGTTTAATTTTTGATATCCTATTGGGTTTGCTTGCTTTGAACACAGTGTCCCTCAAAAAGATACAGATGGTGTGATCGGACACTGATGTACTCTGAGCTTGGAGTTAACCTTTGATCTCTTTGGTAGCTTTCCTAAGCTGTTTGTTACCATTTCCACTACCCTTCTGCTTAATCTGTGGTCAGTCTTTTCGTCTTCTGCCCATGTCCTAGGAGGTTGACTGCACTCCCATGGACCCTAAACTTCTGAAGTTCTGAAACAAGATTGAAAACGTGTGATACTGATTACAGAAAAGAATTTGAAACATCACTATGATACAATTATTTTATATTCTGTCCGGCCCATTTTAGAATATTCTTGGTAGAATAAATGCATTATTTTCTATGATTGAAGACTAACCCATAAGAAAACAACAGGATAATCCTTAATGTGAGAATGTACCATCCAAAATGTGCCTTATGCAATTTTTTGGGGTTGATAATGGTGCAGACAGCCTCCAATCTAAAGTATTTCCTATTGTCATGCACAATAAAAATAATCATTGTCTTAATAACTGCAAAAAAAAGTTTGGTGACCTTTTTTTTTTTTTCTTCTCCATGTCAAAATAAAAACACCATTTCCTGTATGTTACTGTACAGTCATGTGATAAAATAAGTACACCACATGGATTTTGTTGACTTTTTTTATAAACCTATTTGAACAGGCAAACATTTGATCTTTATTCAGTACCTACAAAGCACAATTGACATGATGCATTCCTTTTCATTTAATTTTTTTTAAAAAAATGCAGATTTGCCAGATGGGAAAAGTAGGTGTACCCCCACATTTACCACCAAATGTATTAAAATCAAGTGTTGGGTACCAATCATTAGATCTCTGGTATTATTTAAAGCGTATCTAAACCCATAAGCAAAAATGTGATATATTGCAGCTCACCAATTCTTAGATGTGGTGGCTGTGTTAAGCTGGCCATACACTATGCGAATGTCGGCTGGTTCTTGATGAACTGGGTTAAATTTGCACAGTGGGAACCACTGTCAGCACCCTTCTGGCCGGCATCCCTTAATCAGAAGATTAAAGGGGCAAGTTGAAACATTTTCGGGCAAATAGCTTGTGGCCAATCAGCTGCAACCACTGTTTGGCTATTCTGACAGCGTGGATGGAGGAATCTGTTATAATTTCTTTGTTCAGCCCGCAGGTTGAACACAGAAATTATAACTGTGTATAGTCCACTTTAATTTTCTTTTTAGGAAATTATGGGATTTCACTTGCTGATCGTTTTTCAGCGCTTAAGCGCCCAGGTGTGAACCCAGCCTAACATTTTAGAAACATCTCAAACTGGTTTCTGTGGAATATACTCAAACACAATTTTGCTTGCTCAGACATTAACTATGTATAACCAAGAAACAGGCAAATGAAATGAATCACCCTTTCAGTTAATTTTGATTTGAGCTTGGATACGCTTTAAAGAAGACTCACTAAATATTTATAATTAGAGGTGCACCAAAATGGAAATGTTGAAACGAAACCGAAATAAAAAAAATTGTCAGGCAGAAACCGAAAATGTTTTTGATTTTAATTTTTTCAAATGTAATTAATTTTTTTATATTAATAATTTTTTATTAAATATTTTTACTTTACTTTTAGGGGCTTTGGGAAATTTTAGGGGTCTAAAGAGAACCCTTGTAATATAATGAACGGAGAGAAAAGGATTTTACGGTGAGTACCAAAATCCTATTTTTTATTTTATCCACTAGGGGGGCCAGATGCATATAGCGTTTGGATTGATGGCCCCATTACACAATAAAATCATCTCTTTATGTTGATACTTGCTTTAGCTCCACTCCATTATGAAGCCTAAAATATGGGTGTTCATGTAGGGGAGGACAGTCAACACTAAGACCTCACCTCCTCTCTTAGCTGTTGTTTACTATTATGAATGAACAATCAGAGCTTCAGGGCTGTGTGATAGAGCTGCCGACTGCTAGGAAACATACAGGCAACCAGAAGCTGTATCAGAGCACTGATTGTTCATTTATAAAAGCTCATTCAGTACTATAGGGCTATGTGATATATCTGTTAGGGCGGTGTATTTACAACATCGTAAGATCACGGCACTCTCATCAATGAACAATTAGTGCTGTCAGGGTTGTGTCATATACTGTACTGGCCCTAACGGCACTGATTGTTCAATTATAAAAGCTCACGCAGTGCTTTGGGGCTGTGATCTGTCTGCCAGGCAGATAGCACATAGGCCTGCAGCTGCGAGTCATCTTTTCTGAAATAATGCTCAGCACTGACAGCCCTGACAAAGTTGAGCATTCTTTCATAAAAGATCACTCAGCCCTGCAGCGCTATGTGATCTATCTGCCGGGACTGCTTGTAAACTATTATGATAATTATACAGAAGGCTCAAACATTAACAGTCAGCTAAAGCATTAAAGAGTAATACAGAAGGTAAAATGAACTATCAGTCAGAGAGAAAAGCAGCAATGTAGATCTATTTGTTATGGTAAGGAATGCATATGAAGTGAAAATGTTTAGGGCTTGTTCAGTTGCACTGCAGTAACACATTGGTGTGATTAAGATCCCATTTATTCTGAACTGCACCCCAACGCACACTATTATCAATGCACTTGCATTGCAGCAGCTGAAAACACTGCATGCCATTTAGCGCATTAAAATGAATGGGCTGCCTTATGCAAGGCATGTTATGTGCATGCGCTAACACAGCACAATATTGCGTAGACATGTGCGCTGGCAAAAAAAATTGTTTTGTTTGGGATGTTTCCTTATTTTGGTTTTCAGAATTCGGGTCTGAAAGTCAATTTGTGAATAACCCAGCCGAAGTGAAGTGAGCCGAACTACATTCGGCTATTCACTTCTGGCTTGTACGGCTGCACTTCGGTCAGCCGAACATGCTCTGCAAGTTTGGCTGAGCCGAAGTGCAGAAGGAGTTTCGACTCAGCCGATCCAACATCTGGATCGGCTGAACCGAAGCTCCAGCAGCTCACTCGCTGCCGTTCGCCCCTATTCTCATAGGGGCCGAACGGCAGTGAGTGAATAGCCGAATGCCCCCGAGCGGCATTCACCTCGGCTATTCTGCTCGGTACCTCCATGGTACCGAGCACAATAGAAAATCAATGAAAAAAGGTTGAAAAAAAAGGTTTTTTTAAAATGGAAATAAATAGTTAAATAACAAAATAAAGATCTTTTAAAAAAATAATTTAAAAAAACCCAATTGGGCGGAACTAGCAGTGACAGCTAGCTCCTTCCAACTGTTTCCTATTGGCCGGGACCTGCTAGAGTCTTCTAGCAGGTCCCGGCCAATAAATAACAGCTGGGTGGAGCCGGCCATGATGTCATGGCCGGCTCTGCCCAGTTTATATTGTTTAATGACAGTTCAGCGTCCCCAGGTCATCTGGGGACGCTGATCTGTCATTACAACTGGGCGGAGCCCAGCTGTCATTTGCGGGGCGAAAGGCCGGTCTTTGGCAGGCCGTTCGTCCTTGTTCAGCTGACACTTCGGCTCAGTCGAGCCGAGGCAAATGCCTTTGGCTCGGCTGATGTATGGGCTATTGTGCATAGCCCGTGCAGCAGCCCTTCGGTTCGAGAATAGGCCGAAGCTGCGGCTGGATCCTTTGGCTCCTTTGTGAATAGCCCCCTAAATTTGTATTTCTTTTCTTTTTTACTTTTGACACTCCACAAAAACATTTTTTTTTAAATCAGCATGTGGTTCCCCCCAGCAATTCATACCAGAACCTATAGGTCTGGTAGGAATTTCAGGGGGAACCTCAACACCAAAAAAGTGCGGTTCCACCTAAAATCCCTTACCAGACCCTTATTCTGAGCAGCAGCCTGGCAGAGGGGGACGAGCATGTGGCCCCCCCACTCCCTGCACTATACCAGGCCACATACCCTCAACATGGGGAGGGTGCTTTGCCAGGGGGGACCCCATGCCAATGGGAACAAGGAACCCTGGCCCTGTGGTTGTGGAGGTCTGTGGGCAGGGGCATAGGAATCTGAGTGCCCCTATTCATTAAGTTGGCACCCAGATCCCGCCCTCCCTTGTGAATTAGTAAGGGGTAGTTGTTGCCCCTACTCATTCACCTAATAAACAGTAAAAACACCACACTGTGTAAAACCCCCCAATAACACAGGTTTTTGACAATTCCTTTATTAAAAACAAAACAAAAAGTCCCACGATGTGAAACACGTTGTTCAGCTATGTAAATTGTCCTGCAGACACGACAAAAAAACCCCCCCAAAAAGTCGGCTGCTCGCCCCCAGACAAATCGGGCAGTGGACAAGAAAATAAACAAAGCCTGCTATCGGCTATTTTGAATTGCAATAGCCAATAGCGGGCTGGAAATTGCACCTGCCCACTGTCTGATGTCAGTCACAGAGGATTGGACCTGAGAATTAACTTTCTCTCTCATGTCCGCTTCTCTGCGGGAGCAATAGCCATGCTGCTATTGCAAATTGCAATAGTTAATAGCAGGCTGACTATTGCTCCGTCCACTGCAGGATGTCAATCAGCAGACGAGTGGACCTGAGAGAGAACTTTCTCTCAGGTCGGCTCCTCTGCAGGAGCGATAGCCATTCTTCTATTGGCTATTTCAAATTGCAATAGCCAATATCAGAATAGCTATTGCTCCGCCCACTGCTTGATGTCAATCAGCAGAGGAGCAGACCTGAGGGAGAAAGTTCTCTCTCAGGTTCGCTCCTCTGCTGATTGACATCATGCAATGGACGGAGCAAACAAGATAATTAGGAGATAAGATAAAAGTTTTAGAGAAGAATAACAGTTTTGGTAGCAAAAGATATCTGTTAAAGCGCTGTGCAAACTGTTGGCGCTATATAAATCCTGTGTAATAATAATAATCTGTACATCAGGCGAAAAGGAGGGACAACTGAGGGGTAAAGAGGGACAGAGGGATTTGATTTCAAATAAGTGACATTTGGGAGGTATGAACACTGCTATTATACAAAATGAGACCCATGTGTACAAGGCCTTTGACATCTATTTGCAATAAAGAGCTGATACCAAAGTCCGTCACACATCACAATGTTTACTTCACACGGTGCCTACATTTTATGAGCCATTAATAAGATCCAAGCTATGATATGGAGCCAGGGGTGTTTCTATAAAGTGCTGTTTGAGCATAATTGTCAATCACACAACTTTGACAGGTCATCTGACCAGGCTCTCCTCCTTTTCAATTTTCCACATAGAGTGGTTTGATTGGGTCTTTGGAGTCCTAAAGCTCTGAACACATTTGTAAAGAAGACTTCTGTGCTTTATATTTTTTTAAGCAGCATAATCCCTGTGGCAATGCCATACTTCTCCTTTATAACTGGGCCACTTCTTCTGAACAAGCATTACGCCTATTGTATGTCAACAGGCTTTTGTTCGCTTCAAATGGGAATGCCAAACCCGCTTGAAGCAAGTCAAATGCAGGACAGAAGGAGGTCATCTGCAGGTTGAATGCACTTCTGATCTCAGAAGTGTCCTTAACTGATGACATCAAGCCCTTAGGTTGGACATAAATGGTATAATTTGATGAAATTCACAGATCAGCTTTGTGATATGTACTAGTGATGTGCCAAATGCTTTCTAAGTTGCATCAAGCTGCTTTTGCATTCTGAATCATATGGGAAGAACAGCAGTTCTGGCAGGAACAAATGCCTGTCTACACACGTTCTAATGGTGCTTCTAAACATTATATAGTTTTTGCCCAACCCAGCTATTTATGGTCAGATCGGAGAATGTTTATTATGTCTGAAGGCTTCTTCCAATGCTCAGGCCTGCTAGGGAATAGAATGGATCATCTGGGATGGATTTTTCTAGCTGCTCATACTTTTTTACTGTGACAGGCCAATACCAGCACGGCTCTCCTCTGCATATACATAAACATGCAAGTTTACCTAAAGTGAATTGCATAACAGTACAATTGTTCATATTCGTTAGGCTGATGTATAGCACCTGTACGGATGGCCTTAGTCTAAAATATGTAGGAAAATGATCGGGCTTGTTCACACCGGCAGTGCATACTACTGTGCGGCTGCTGGTGTGCTTGTGAGCAAAGCAGTGCAATGCTTACAGCATATCACACTGTTTACATTTTTTTTTCAACTCAATTGAAAGGCTTGTTCACATTAGTCCACACTCTGAAATTATGAGTCTTAGAGTGTGGGCTAGTGTCAGTGGGCTCAATTCCCCAGGTGCAGAAATGGGCAGTGGCAAGCAAGCGGAGCCGTACGGGCAGCGATCACAATTAGGCAGCACAGCAGCCAAGTTATGCGGCCGTGCTGGGCCTCGGCCGCGAGGACTCAGCAAAAAGCAAACTGATTGGAGAGAGACCCGCCTCCGACTGGCTGTGTTGTGGTGTTCCCAGTGCGGGTTCGCAGTCCCCCAGTGTGTTTTTTTTTCCAGCCCCCCTGAGCTTTCTCCGGCCATGCTGTCAGCTGTGTGCTGTGTGAGAAGAGCAAAGCTGCCAGGAGGACAGCACCAGGTGAGGTAACTTTCAAGTTCAACTTCTATTCTATCACCCTGGGTACTACAAGTCCCAGCATGCCATTGGGTGTACGGGGACCATAAGGGCATACTGGGACTTGCAATTCCTTGCATGATATGTGGGAGATATCCAGGGACAATGAGGGCATGCTGGGACTTGTAGTACCCTGAGTAATATGTGGGAGGTGTCCTGGGACAAGGAGGTCATGCTGGAACTTGTAGTTCCCTGAGCGATATGTGGGGGGTGCCCAGGGACAATGATAAGTGATATTATATTGTGAGACCGTGTAAGCTTTTTTGCAGGCTAGCTGGTAAGTGTTGTCAGGAAATCTCTCTGTTTGTCACTTCAGTCAGTCAGCTTCCCAGCGTCTGTCACTTTGAATTGTCGGCGAGGGTGGAGCTTAGCGTGAAGACGTGACGTCACGTCCTGACATTAAGGTCCACCCTTGCTGTCGAGTGAGTGACATTACTGTTTTGACACCAAATTTAACCTCTTGCCGTCCGCCCGTAGTAGAAAAACGGACGGACGGCACTGCGGGTTGCCGTCTCCAGACGGCAATTTTTTTCTGCTCGCGCGCGCCCCCTAGCGGGCACGCACGGGCAGAAAAGACCCGACAATGCACACACCCGGTACCGGGTGTCACACATATAGGCGATCAGCGGGTCTTTTTTATTTCTTTATTTTCTATTCTGTAAAAAAATAATATATATATATATATATATATATATAGTAGTGGTGCACCAATACCGATATTGGTATCGGTGCCAATACTGAGCATTTGCATGAGTACTCATACTCATGCAAATGCTCTGATACCCAAAACTAATACCTGCTGGATGAGAGAAGCCAGAGGTGACAGAAGTTGAAGTAGGATGCTCACATCGTCATCAATATATCATGAAGGGTAGGTGTTGGTACCCGAGCCAATAGAGACGGGATCTACTGCCTCTAGGGGGATGAAAGTGATCTAACACCTACAGAGGGTGTATGGAGGGGCTCTGCTGCCTCTAGGGGGATCTATTGCCTATAGCATGGATCTAGGGGGATCTGATGCATGTAGGGGCAATGGATGGTGTGGCATCATTCTGCATTGCTGTATAATTTATTGCTGGGATTTGTAGTTCTCTGTCGCTGATGGTATTCTGCATTGCTGCATAATGTATTGGCCGGATTTGTAGTCTTCCTTAGCTGGTGGTATTCTGCATTGCTGTATAATGTATTGCCAGGATCCGTAGTCTACTTCAGCTGCTGGTATTCTGCATTGCTGTATAACCTATTGCCGGGATTTGTAGTCCCTCTACAGGTTGCAGTCAGCGTCAGAACTACCAGGAATTATTTTAATAACCAAAGGGACAAGGTAGATGGGAAAGGGGGGGTGATATCAGGGCCAGATTTCCTACAAGGCCACCGTGGCCCATCCTCGGGGAGGCAGGAAGCAGAGGGGCATCAGGGTTGTGGAATCTGCCGACACCTGGGACATACAGGTCTGGGCGCCAGGCGGGTAGTTGTTTTCTACATTTAGCCCTGCTTTGGGCAAGCAGGGCAGCTGCTCGTTCGTTTACAATTGATCTCGGCGATGTCGCCGGGATCATTTGTATGCAGCTTGCAGGTCCGTCCTCCTCCTGCCACAGACCTCTTTCCTCGCTGGCCATGTCACGTCCGTTCTCCGCTCTGCGTAAAACGGTGAGAGCTGCACATGCAGCCTTCCCTCTCAGCTTTTACAGGAGTTCCTGTTTTGGAAGTGAAAGGTTCAATAAAGAGAACCTGTCACCTCCATATGCTATCACACAGGGGCTTGTTAGCTCCTGTGTGATAGCAATAACGTTAAGTGAAAAAAATAAAATAAAAATATAATAATTGTTAACATTAAATTAAAGGAGAACTATGAGGTGAGTGCTTTTCACTCACCTCATAGTTCTAGCCGACCTGTGACAATGAGACTGTCACAGGTCAGCTCAGTAGATCGGGAGGTGAGCGAACACATACCGGCGTTTGCTCACCTCTCGATCCTGTCACGGCTCTCTGCCGTGACAAAGGAGGGGCTGGATACCCCCCTCCCCGCTCCACCAGCGCTGACTGGCGGATCGGACGGAGGAGGGGGCGGGGACAGCTGGCTCTGCCTCTGGGTCGGCAGAGGCAGGTGTCCCTGACGCAAC
>NW_017307493.1:196337-215214 GCF_000935625.1 Nanorana parkeri | reverse complement strand
TCCCCGCTCCACCAGCGCTGACTGGCGGATCGGACGGAGGAGGGGGCGGGTACAGCTGGCTCTGCCTCTGGATAGGCAGAGCCAGTTGTCACTGACGCAGCTGGGCAGACCCAGACATAATTGTCAGGATCCGCTTCAGCTGTGGTGTCTCAGTATACCGCGAGCTGCAGCTCGCGGTATACTGAGCTTAGGGTGAAAGGAGGACGCTAGTTTGTGTCCTCCCGTTACCCTAAGGAGAACTATGGGGAAAAGCCTTAGATAGCCTTAAATAGAAATAACAATATAAGTACAAAATAATAAGGTGATTAAAAAGTAAAAAATAACAAAACAATTATAAAAAAATAAGTAAATAAGATTTTTAAAAATCTGTAAATAAAAATGTAAAAGTGATAAAAATAATAAAATAAAATAAAGAACAATAAATTAAAACTAACCCTGGCATCTGGTTGCCATTCTCTATTGGAAAGAGGGGGGGTTGCATTGAGGAGCCTGACCTTGCAGCAGCAGAGAGGGTAAATCCATCCCTTGGTGATATAATTGGGGGGGGGGCAAAATTTTGTTCTACCTGGGGGGCCTGTAACTCTGGTTATGCCACTGCAATGTAGTGTATTGCTACACGCTACACTGAAAAAAAAAATCCTGTTTTTTAGCGCACACCACTGCAGTGTGAACAGACATCATTGGACACAAGACAAATTGGCCTGTCTATGGCTAGCAAAGAGGGTGTCACGCAGCCCAATACATCCGGAGTGAATGGGCCCATAATTGCCCGGTTGTTCGATTTGCACTGCCAAACACGCAGGTTGGACGCTTATAGAATCCTCTTTAACAAGCAAAGCAATGATCACCCCCGAGCCGTCACATCGCTGACAGTGCCCCGAGCTTTATACAGGGGCTGTGGCTTGACAGCGTCACGTGACGCGGGATAGAGCCCGCCCATAGATTTCTCTGATTGGGTGGGACGCCTTCTGTTTGTTGTGAGGGGACGGAGGCCACCATCTTGTTCTCGGACCTAGAAGCTGCGGCGGGGTTCTTATTACTGAACAAGACGTGTGGACGCATGGGTTGCATGGAAGCCTAGCAGCCTCGTACGTCAGCAGACTGCTAGCTCTTGGACCGGCGTCCGCAACGCTCCCCTTCCTCGGAGAGTGTCCGCTTTTCGTGGCTCTGGCGGGAGGATGAACGGAGGATAAATGGTGCCCAAACCGGACAGCGGCACCTTCCTTCTCCTCTTTCTGCTGGTGTTAACCCTGACCGAGCCGCTGCGGCCAGGTGAGTGTAGCTGTCGGGGAAGGGGGGCGCGGCCTGTCGGGGAGGCTACTAAAATGGCGTGCAGGATGGATGTGTGTATACGGCCAGGTCTCCTGTGTGTATGGAATGTCCGTGTATGGCATCCCCGGATTGTGTGCTAATCCCCTCCACAGGCAAAGGTCACCCGCTGTTCACCTACTGATAGAAGGGCTGGGTGACATGTCTGTATGGGCCTAATCCTGCAGAGGACATAGTTGCCGGTGTGCCCCCTTCTTCCTCTCTCTGTGGCCGTCTAAATTGCACAGCTCCAACATCCCACAGAAATCAGTGATCCCATTGCATTAGCTTCACCCTTATGTGTCATTGCACGTTATAGCGGGGGATGTAGTCATTAAAGGGCTAATCTGCTTTTGATGGGGGTAAAAACCCCAAAACAATCCCCTCAGTGTGATCTGTGTAACCACAAACTCTGCAGGAGATTTTTACCTTTTTCTGTAGAAAGAAGCAGTATGTTTCACCATGTCCTTTGCAGACTTATTCCTGAATGGTAGAGATTTATTGTAATCGCCCTGTGCACGATCGGCCCTCGATCGCATTGGAGTCCCCGCACTGTGCGAGATTGGTGTGCTGTTTTCTTAATGGCACCCCAACGCACCTAGCCATTGTAAGTGCTTTGCATCACATCATAACTTAGGGTTACGTACGGGTCATGAACTACTTTGCTGTGATTTCGATGTGGCAGGCAGCCCATTAAAATGAATGGGCTGCCTTACCACAAGACATGGCAATACGTGTGACATTGCGCTGCTACACATGTATGATGTCACATGGTACAGGTGTGAACCCAGGCTCCGTGTTCTAACGAGGAAAGCTGCAAGATCGGCACCCCTTTAGAAGTATTATTCCTATTTGAAGGGATGCCTGAAATGTGATTTGTATCTAAGTGCAGACGTCTGAGAGAACCATTCAGCCAATCACGCAAGCAGCAAATTACATTTCTGTGGGCATTCCATAGACTAATGGTGTACAGAACGCCTCTGGGTTGTCATGTTGCATTTCATTTTCTAAACGGTTTTAGAAACTGACAGCAGCTTCAGAAACGACCAGGTTACTTTTCATAATAATCTATAAAATGGTTTGTGTAGCAGTTTTAAGTGCTATATTAATGTCCTAAATGAAGGCGTTCTCCTTTATGTGGCTCCTATGCAAGACCATTTTTTGCCCCCCTTCCTTTTAATTCAACTACTGGCCAAATACATTTTTTTTTTTTTTGGTGTCAGTTCTCAGCTAGATAGAATATTATTACAAGTATTTATATTTAGTGCCAACCATTTACACTAGGTTTACATAGTCCCTGCCCTCAAGAAGCTTACAATCTCAGGTCCTTATCTCATATGCATACACGGCCAATTAACCTTTCAGCATGTCTTTGGAGTGTGGGAGGAAACTGATGCAAGCACAGTGAGAACATGCAAACTCCTTGCAGATAGTGACCTGTCCTGGATTTAAATCTGTGACCCACCCAATCCTTCAAAGCTGAAGTGCTAAGCACTATGCCACCGTGCTGCCCTGAATAGAAATGGTGTCCAAGTGAAAGTCATAAGGCTTGTCATCGATAATCTTTAGAATTGTGTCTAGCGATAGTGCGACTCTTGGCTAGTGACTGGGGAAACTGGGAGCTAAGGATCTTCAGGTTCCAATATCTCAGCAAGGAAGAAGACAGCGGCGGATATACTCATCCTGAGTACGGGGGTCCGTCACAGTGTAGATAGAGAAGGGGTCCACGGACAGAGCCTTGGGGGACCCCTACAGAAAGAGGAAGATGATGGGAGGAGTTAGAATTGTAGGTGACACTAAAGGAGCGCTTAGATAGGTAGGAGGAGAACCACAAGAGAGCAGAGTCTTGTAGCCCAAGTGACTGGCGTTTTTTGAGGAGGAGCAGGTGGTCAACAGTGTCAAAAGCAGCAGAAAGATCTAATAGCAAGAGTAGGGAATAGTGCCTTTGCTTTTAGCAGTGAGTAGGTCATTAGGGAGTTTTAGGAGGGCGGTTTCAGTGGAGTGTAGGGGGCGAAAGCCAGATTGTAAGGGGTCAAGAAGGTTGTGATCAGGGAGGTGGCGACTCAGGCGGCTGTAGATGAGGCGTTCTATGAGTAAGGAGATTGGTCTGAGATTATTGAGTTCGGTAGGGTCCATTGAGGGTTTTTTGGGTATTGGGGTGACCAGGGCATGCTTCAGAGTGGAGGGAAAGATTCCAGTAGAGAGTGAGAGATTGAAAATGTGAGTAAGAGAGTGTAGGATAGAGTAAGCGGGTGACCGAAGTAGCGGTGAGGGAACAGGGTCCAGGGGGCAAGTGGTGAGGTGGGTGTCGGAGAGAAGCTTAGTAACCTCCTCTGTGGTGACAGGGTCAAAAGGGGAGAGTAACAAGTGTGATGGAGGGTCTGGCACATGAATAGGGGAAGGTGGCTGCACAGTGGTGATCTGATCCCGGATTGTATCTATTATGTTTATGGCATATGGCGCTGCGTGCAACAGATTTATGTATGTGTCCTTAAGGTATCGCAGGATTGTCTCGGAAGAAATGAGTTGCAGAATTGTCTCAAAGTTGAGGCACAATACTTACACATGCAACACAGCTTATTCCAACATGGAAGAGGTCTAATTTACCTCCAATTTCCTTATCAATATGGTGGTGTTTATCAATTTGTTACATCATGTGTTGCAAATAAGAACTGCTTATATTTGTTAAACATTTCTTTTCTGAATCGCCTCCATGACAGCAGGACTACATCTACTATAAAAGAATCTCTACAGCTACCCTTAGACTATAAGGATTTGGCTGAAAAAAATAAATGTAACCGATTCCTCAATCCATGCTAAATAGCACAGATTGACAGATATCCCAGATAATTGGCTTCAGTCACTGTTCGACTAACAGTTTGTTTTCGGCTCCTTCGAGCTGGCAGGGCTACCTACTGTAAAAATTTCAGTCAGTTCCTGTGAATTGGCTGAAATTCTTTTATAGTATGTCCAGCTTTAGGGCCCTTTCATCGCAAAGGACCCTCCCATCCGCACTGAAACGCGTGGTACCGCGATGCCCTGCGTTCTAGTGCGGTGTGATCACAAAAAATAATTGCATTGCACTGTGGGCGGCAGTTGTGTCTGCAGTGCCATTGACCTGAGTGGCACCACCATGCCACATCCCAGAACGCACAAAGGTTTGTTTATGTGATCCAGTGCGTTCATCCCACGGGTCAGTGCGATAAACTCACTGGATGGTGTGAACGGGCCATAAAGTCCCACAGGGCCCATCTACAGCTGGTACCACCACCTCTAAATCGTTATCACGCCACTGCATTTTCCGAAACCCTGCCAAGGATAAACCACATAGAAATGGCTTTTCATTACTTTTTTTGTTTTGTCTGTGGAGGCTTGTGATGCACATCATATGTCAAATGGAAATACGGTAACAAAGAATGCCATGGCTGTTGAGAATGACTTCCTGTATACTTATATAAGGCAGCAGTATGCCATCTGTGTCCAGCATGTACAGACATTTCAGTTTTACAGGGTAACGACAAATGCTTCTACTTGTTTAACGTTAACGCTACTTAGCTTTCCACCATATGTGATCATATGGAGCTAAGAACCACCCATGCACAGACAACTGGAAATATGTTTTAAACCGTTTACAACAAAAAAAATCTGTTGATATGTCTGACAAGTTCAGCAGATAATTTGGCATGTTAAAGCAAGTCTAAAGTCTGTTTTAAAGCAAGTCGCCGTTATACCCCCTTGCTTCTGGCTAGCCAAAGGTTATTAATATAATTGCTGAAAATGTATCTATATCTGGGATCAGCTAACTGGTAAAGGCTTCTTCTAACTGCTTGTTACAAAGGCAGCTCTTATTGGGATTTGTGTCAGTGACACTGATTGGAGGTTTGTGTCCGAGCAGCAAGTCAGAGCTTTTTTTTCCCCCCCCACGTAGATCCTGCTCTGAGCTGCAGCTGTAAGGTAGAAGTGTCAAGGAAAAAGCTGGTTATCACAGGCATTTATATAACCCTGACAATTTATGGAGCACTTTCCATATTTTACATTCACAGCAGTCCTTGCCCTCAAGGAGCTTACAATGTCAACCTAGGTCCCTTTGTCAAGTATATACATTAGAGCTGCAGCTAACGATTATTTTAAAAATCGATTAGTTAGCCGATTATTAAGTTCGATTAATCGGTTAATCGGATGAACTATAAAATAAAGTTTAAAAAATGGCTCCAGTGATAGGACTACTAGTTTGTATTGAGGTTGTAGTCCATCACAGGAGCAAGCTTGGAGCGGTGGAAGTAAAAAAGAAAAAAAGATAGTGTGGTGTGCAATATAGTGAAATGGAAAGTGTAAAATTATACAGCAATGCATGCAGAATGGCACCGGCAATAGAGGAATACAACAAATCCCAGCAATAGTACATAATAGTTGGTGGTATTCTGCATTGCGCTGTATAATGTATTATTGCTGGGACTTGTAGTCCTCTATACAGCGCAATGCAGAATATCACCAGCTATAGAGGAGTACAACAAATCCCAGCAATACATTATACATACAGCGTACAATGTATTGCTGGGATTTGTATTCCTCTATAGCTGATGGTACAGGTTCATGCTCTGTATAATATACAGTACAGCAGAATGTACCATCAGCTATAGAGGACGACAAATCCCAGCAATACATTATAGAGCACCATGTGGAGGGGGGAGGGGAGTGCAGGCTTACCTGAGCAGTCTTCCAGCAACGTACTTCTGAGATCGGACCTGTCTATCAGCAGCTGTCATCCCCCCACACCTGCTCCTCCTTACTACATCTCCCCGCGTCCCTGTGCCGATCATGGATGTGGATGGGCAGGAAATGTGAGGCGGGGAGGAGGTGCGGCGTGTGGAGCGTGGATGCGAGCGGGTCTGGCAGTGGCGAGCGTGAGGTGGGGAGGAGGTGCGGCGCACAGCGTGTGGAGCTGTGAACAGGGCCAACTGATCGGAAGCCGATTAATCGATTATTGAAAAAGTTGACAACTTTTTCAATAATCGATTATAATCGATTATGTCGATTAGTTGTTGCAGCACTAATATACATACTGGACAGGAGCTGGTTAACTTACCAGCATGTTTGGTGATTTGGGGGAAACTGGAGTAACCAGAGGAAATCTTCGTGAGCACATGGAGAACAAACTTCATGCAGTTAGAACCCCAGACCTGCAAGGTGGAAGTGCTAACTGCTAAGCCACTGGTTGTAGCTAGGTATTTCAGCACTTATTTTCATTCGGTAGCCAGCACTGAAGGGGAGAGAATGGGGCCCCACTGTAAAGTCACCCTTAGGTCCGCTTTAAATGATGAGGATAGCTGAATGTTGAAAGAATACATATACTTTTAGTCAAAGTGCACCTATTCTATCTGCCCCCCCTACACTGACATAACATGGTCTACCCTCACAATCAGCAGGTACATACTTACTGAAATCCGGTGGCCAGGACCTCCCGTATTTACATCCTGAAGTCCTCTCTTGTGGCTACCCCTGCGCAGGAGTCTGTGGGGCTCCTATGCTGGGAGGCAAAAGGGATAGGACAGGTTTCAGCACTATCATTCGGTGATGAATGGAGTGGGTGCCTGCTGTTCATATTTGTCAGCAGCTTTCCATTTTCTTCAATTAACCACTTGCTGACTGGGTTGTTTACACCCCCTTCCTGTCCAGGCCATTTTTCAGTTTTCAGCGCTGCAGTACTTTGGCTGACGTTTATTCCGTCATGCAACGCTGTACTGAAATGATTTTTATACCATTTTTTTGGGGGACAAATAGAGCTTTTTTTGGTGGTATTTAATCACTACTGGGGGCTTTTATTTTTTACTATATAACAAAAAAGTACCGAATATAAAAAAAAAAAAATGGTTTTACCTTTTGTTATTTCAGGAAACATTTATTTTTACCCAATTTTTGGGTAAAATATAAAATGCGGGATCACGTCGGGTAAATAGACACCAAACATGTCGCGCTTAAAATTGTGCGCGCCCGTGAAATCGCAAAAAAAAACACCACGGCCAAAATTGGTCATAGGCGACGCTTTAAAAGATTTTACCGCTCATCAGTTTAGAGTTATCAGTGATTGATGGCCCTAAAATTATTGCTCTCATTGCGGCGATATGTAACACGTGCAGCATAATTGGAGTAATCGTCGTTTTCGCGTCTAGGCGCAACTAACGCATTTTTGTGCATCTATGTGGGGGTGGGGGACTTTAAGAAAAATTTGGGTTTTTTTTGTGTGTAAATTTATTTATTTTGTGAGAATTCTTTTTTTTTTTACACCTAACTTCATTGTTATCACATAGTGTGCTAATAAGTACCCTATGTAATAACAAATTACAGTTACAGGTCCCCTTTATGGAGACATCAGGGGTCTCTAAGACCCCTAATGTCACCTAGGGACCCCCAGAGAAGCTGATGGAGCACATATCTGCTTCATCAGCTTCTCTCCGTTTCTGTACCCGGAGAGTGACAGAGGAATGTGGAAGTGATGTAATATACATCACTTCCTGCATTCAGAGACCGGGAGGAGAGCGGAGGGAGATCGGGTACTGATCTCTCTCCGTTCTCAGTGCACAGATCCACATCGCCCGGGATCGCGGCGGGGACAGAGATGGCGACCAGAGGTAAGGGGGGTGCACCTTCACTTCCATCATACAAGCGATCGGGCGTCTTCACAGACGCCGGACCGCTTGTATGTAAACGGCCATCGCTGAGCATTTAAAATCCAGGCGCTTTCCCGCTTGTGCGCGCCAAGGGGCGCGGGCACAAAGGACGTCTAAAGACGCCCACCCGCATCCAGGAGACTCCCGGCCGTGTTTCAACGATCGGCGGACGGGAGGTGGTTAATAGTGATGCACAAGGGGTACTTGGTAAATCTTTGTGTTTTTTTAAAAGGGTAACAGCAGAAGCAATTCACTATAATTTTACTAATGCTGCATTTTCGTCACTGGGCGGAATTGGTCAAAACTGGAGCAGCTGTGCATGCCAACCAATCAGTTTCTCTGTTCAGTTTGTTCAGTTAAAGGTGCCCATACACCTTACGACCATCGCAAGACTCTTGTCTTGCAATGGTTGTAAGCTTATTAAAAGCTTGTACTATCTGCCCATCTTGGACAGGCAGATCGTACTTGCGATCATCGGAAGCCCGCCCCGCTAAGGGGCGGGCTTCCGATGACCGCAGTGAGGGACGGGCTTCTGATCACTGCAAACAGTCACGGCCCGTTCCGCAGTTGTCGAACAAGCAGGTCACTAACTACGATTGTCGGCGGGTTTTCCAGCCTGCTTGTTTGACAGAAGACGTGCGACCGTACAGTAGAAATGGTCGCACGCCTTCCGTACACTGTACAATTATCGTACGACCGCGAGAATCGTACAGTGTGTGGGCACCTTAAGATTTGAAAATGAAGCAGAGACGCTGATTGGTTGCCATGCACAGCTGCTCCAGTTTTTGTCTGCTCCAGTTTTTATAAATTCCCCTCTGTGTATTTTTGCAGTTGAAAATGAAAGTGTTTTTGATCCACTAAAGGTTTTAATATATAGCTCCCTTGGTCTTGGAACAGCTTGGCCTGCACATAATGTAGAAAAAAAAAGACATGGGCAGAGAGCAAAATGATACCACATCAGTGTGCTGCTTTTTGTTCCCCGGCAAGTCAGCAGGCAGATGTAATAAATTCATCCTTTTAAATTGCATTGAGTTTGACAGCAGGCTTCAAAATGCTATTTTGGAAACCGTTTCAGTTATTAAACTTTTTTTGCGTTATAAATGTTTATCTTGTTTACATCATGCCTGTGTTATATTTTATTGATAGTATTTTATATGCAAATTTTTTGACTCTTCTTACTGCTGTCATATATCAGACATTCTATTTTCCCTTTAACTGAACAGTTGCTAAGATAAATCATCTACATTTAGCAGTGTACCCCTATATAAGAGAAGCATTGTTTTCTTAGTACCTGCTGGTATATCTCATTTGCCTTAAAGCTGAACAGTGGGCAGATGTTAACGCAGCACTATAATCATAACTTCATCGTTACATGTGTAAGTACCTGAATTTGACCTGGTATTGGCCTCTTGCAGTCCCTGTACAACAGAGCCGGAGTGTTATGAAGTAGCAGCACAAAGAGCCAATCAGACACATGCTGACTGCTCAGGTAGTCTTGTATGTTTTCAATCCCTATGCTTGAAATCCCAGTCTGGCAATTGTGATAATTTTGCAGAGATCCACAGTGACTTTACCACTGATATTTCAACATGGCATATATTTTATATTGGGGCAATCTTTTTCACAGTAGAGAAAGTAATTTATTAATCAAACTATGTTCTTATAGTAAATCTGTCTTATTGTTCCTGCTTATTATTACGTTGCTGTGTCACAATAATGCATTTTTTCACGTGCTCTTGGGCTCAGTCTAAGCATCTGTCTCTCTACAATGCAATAACATTTAGTGAGATTGCTTTCTAAGCTTATTATTAAAGAGACCCTGTCACCAGATGATTTCAACAAACATCTTCAATTATGTGTGCATTTAATGTATTGTATGGATGTTATTTACATGTGGAAGCCTTCCTTGTTTATTCAAAAGACCTGACAATAGTATAGAATTCAAGTGACACTCTATAGCAGGGGCAGGCAAACTCCGGCCCTGCAGCTGTGGTGCAACTACAAGTCCAATAAGGGAGTGCAAGACTCCAGCAGCCACAGGTATGACTCCCAGAGGCAGATGCATTATGGGATTTGTAGATTCACCAACGTTTGGCTTCCCCTGCTCTACAATGTGAGTGTGGATTACGATGACGTGTGCATTTTACAGCACTTTTCCGCAGCATGGTGCTGTAAATGAGACCATAGAGTGGATAATTGATCGGTATAGTTGTGCTATGGTGGTTTTTTTATCACAATCTATTTTACCGTTTGTGTAGGTATGGAAGTGTTTCATTCACATGTTTGGACACTTTTTAGGAAATTATCCCAATGTTAGTTTTTCCCCAGTCATCTTCCAGGACAGCCAATGAGATAAGGCTCCGCCTGCCTGCAACAGGAAACACATCAACCACATTAAATAAAAAGACGACTCCTTCCATCCCAATTCAGTTTTTTTGTGTGTTTCCTCCGGCTACACAGGGACATCGTAATGTTTGTTATTTTGGGCTCATGGTTTTATTGCCTTAGGGCAGAGCCTAACCCTGCATGCGTTGGGACCACTCCGGGCATTGGGAAATTATCCCAATGTTAGTTTTTTTTTTCCCTTAACCTTCTTGGCGGTATTCCCAAGTGTGGCTCGGGGTTAATTTTCAGTACCAAAAGCGGTAACCCCGAGCCACACTCGAGATTACACAGCGCTTCACTTAGCTTCTCCCTACGAGCCTCACTGTGTCCTCCGGCCGATGCCGTCTTCTGAGTTCCATCCCTTGCAAGCGGCTGCGTTGCAGGGGGGCGGAACCAGCCGGAAAAAAAAAAAAATCAAAAACAAAACGGAAAAAAAGGACACAAAAAAGCAAGAAATATTGGGAAAAATCATACAGTCAGGGAGGCTAACCAATTCTTATACATAACACTTTTAAAGCTTGGTCAGATAGGAGTCTAAATGAGGCATTGGCAATCCTTTCTGACCCCTGCCAAGAATTGATTTTAATTGATTGTATTGAGCTTAAAGCGGAACATGACCAACCAAAATCTCCCAAAACAGTTACTTATAAGGCATGCCAACTGTCAAGGTTGCCAGAGGACTTATTTCAGTTCTCAGCCAAACTTTCAAGCTCTCAGATGGCTGGTGACATAGCTGATCACATCTGCAGCACAATGGCAACTACAATCCAAATACAGGTTAAGATGGCACCTTACGTGGCTGCAAAGGTTAAGAGGGTCTACGTTTTCCCTTTTTAATTTAAGTACAGGCAGAGTACACATGTGGGTGGCCAGGGCTTTGTGGCATGACAGCCCAAGTGCTGAATGCAAGATTTAGGCCCGTATCCATAGGCAGAGTATTTTAAAGGAGGCCAGAATGCCACATAAGAAACGCTAGATCTGAACAAACCTTTACTTTTGCACTGACAATGGAAAACGGGAAATTAGAGGTTGTTGTCTAATGCCGATTCTTGGGCTTTTGTTTCATAAACCTGTGGATATGTTATATATCAGACACCGGACATAATCTGTTTTTCTTTCTCTCAATACGTAAGTATGTATTTGTGTGTTACCTTTTAGTGGCCATAGACTTTTTTTTGCAGTATATGCTAATCCTAGCCTTGGAAATGGATAGTCCAGAACTGACCATAGATATTGGTGGGTTTAACATCTGACTGTCTCCCAATATTTTATGAGGCAGTTTCTCCCCTAAACAGGAGCAATTTGGACATGTGAAGAGGGAAGGGGAATTTTGCGCATGTACAGGTGAAACTCGAAAAATTAGAATATCGTGCAAAAGTTCATTTATTTCACTAATGCAACTTAAAAGGTGAAACTAATATATGAGATAGACTCATTACATGCAAAGCAAGATAGTTCAAGCCGTGATTTGTCATAATTGTGATGATTATGGCTTACAGCTCATGAAAACCCAGATCCACAATCTCAGAAATTTTTTGGCAGTGTGGGCAGGTGCCAAGTTCTGCTGGAAAATTAAGTCCGCATCCCCATAGAGCTCGTCTGCGGAAGAAAGCATGAAGTGCTCCAAAATCTCCTGGTAGACGGCTAAGTTGCATTAGTGAAATAAATGAACTTTTGCACGATATTCTAATTTTTCGAGTTTCACCTGTATTCCAGGCATCGAGAAAAACTGAACTGGCTAGGCCCAATCACCTTGTTCCTCTAGAGAGCTCGTTCAGTTCTTGTTGCTGTTCAGGATTTATTTCACTTCAAGTTAGTGGACTCATTTGTGACAGTTCTATTTAAATGACCGTATAATAATTTTATGTTCCGTTCTCTAAAGTTTAACTACACACATATATAAATCAAGGCGTTTTCTAGGAGTCAAAGCTTGTAAAGAACTTGGTGAGATCCACTTTGTCAAGTGTTCAATTGAATAGGTTCTTTGTGACTGTATCAAGCAATTAAATTCCATCCTTCCTTTTCCTGGCCTGCTCTGGATTCTGAAGGAAACAGGAACACATTAGTTTCGAACACCTTACATGAGGCATAGTGTGTTTTCTAGCATTTGAGTCTCATGTCTAGTCAGAACGTTTCATTGATGTACTTGCTGCAAAAGTAAAAATCCGATAAATATACACAATGTCTGGCTCATGCTGATGCATGCATGCATGCATGCATGCAGACTTGTGCAGAAATATTTGGTATCTAAAAATTATTCCTTGTTCAAGTGATGGGATTTAATATATAAATTGACCCACTTTAAAAGGGAGACAGAAAAGCCAATTATGTCAGAACATTAGCTGGAGGCAGATGACCCACTTTTAAGGAATTTACCTCCTTCTGTATCACTGCTTATAGAGAACACTACAAACAAGTACGGTATATTTCATTCATTCTTTGAGGATTCAACATGTAACTTGTGATGAATTGAAATCAATTCAGATTTCAGCTGTCAAAGAAGCAAAGAAAAAAACTGACCCTTTAGTCGGACTACCCTATTTGTTTTGTCTATAGGGAATGCAAAGCTGTTTTACTTACTTGATCCTGGCTCCCATGGCGGTCCGCGTTCGCCTCTCTTCCCTCTACTCCTGATGTTGGAATGTTCCCCGGTGTCCTCATGTCTAATGCAGGTCAATGGACCTGCATAAGCTGTGATGACATAAGCTGTGCATAGACCACCAGAAGAGCCTGTGGGGACTGGTCTAATAGCCTAGAGGGAGCCAGTGGGACTGAGGATCAGGTAAGTGAAACGGCTAATAGTGTCTCCTAGATAAAACAAGCACCTAACCCTTCAAGTGTGGGGGTAGCCCTGTAAGGGACCCCAATGATGTCCAAGAGCCATAATGCATTTTTAATAGGGGATTTTCTATTGTGGGGAATGCAATATGACAATGTTTTTTGTTGTTGTTTCTTTTTGCGTCATTGTTTTATTAAAATATTGAAACAAACATTTAAAACACTGTTAAATGCATATCTCTACTTATAGCACTTCTCATTCTTTTAGTTAGCATGGCATCCATGCCTTTTCTCATCCCTTCTGGCAGTACCTGTTTATAGAGGCTATTGTAAGGTTTTAATTGCTTGGTAATGTTTTTTTTCTATTGGCTGACCTCCTCCAGTAGGAAAATAATAAATAATTGCAGCCAGTTGGGAAAGGTGGGATGATGTCAATGTATCCAGGCAGACTGCATACAGGCCTAGAAAGCAGGTCAGACTTGTGAAAGCAGACAGTTTTTACAGCTGATATTTGGGAATAGCTAGAATGCTGTGACATGAGAGCAAATAATTAAGTGCTTGCAACATTCTCTAAACACAGATACTGTTATATGCGATAGAAAGCGCGGGGGGGTGGCGCCCAAGTGTAATTTTAACAGTAGAATTGACTAACATGACTCCTGGTCCCAGTCCCAGAAGTTGAACAAATCCTAATAAATAATCTTATTTTATATGTTTCCCTCTATACAGTATCATTTCAAAAATGTAGCTATATCCTTCAATGATGTGCTTAATTAGATTGTACCTAGTTTGGTAAGTGTTTTTAAATTTTAAATTTCAGGTCCACGAATAGCTCTCGCAAGACTCCAATCAGGTGAGCATGCTTATAGTTTTGGTAATAAATTCATAGAGTAGAAATGCCTCTTATGTCAGTGAGCAGCCAGCATACATTGTATTCCCCAATGTTTAGTTACTTTGCTAAATTGTGGTAACCGGTTTTATAAGATACAAGATCCAGAAATGATTAAGACATTGCTCCTAAAGTTATTTATGTGTATTTTTGTTTTGAGTGGTTACCCGTGCTAATCGTTCAGTCCGGGAGACGCTGGAGCAGGACCCTGGTTCCTCTGCGCTCCCACGGGTTCCCTAGGTCCCCGTTTTTTGATGACTTCATCTATCGGGGGTAGAAGCGTCCCGCTTATTCATTTTCGGTTCCGCAAAGTTTTTCGGTTCGTTAGCCATTTGGGGGGGCTTTGTGGCTGAGTGGTCGTCGTTTTCCACCCAACCCCCCCCTGTGGCCCTTTGGTTTTCCCGCCGGAACGAGGCGACTTCTCTCCGTTCATTGAAGGACACAGGTCCCGCCCCTCTGTGTGGGTGTGTACTCTTAACTGCTTGTTACTTACTGGAGACTTGTCAGCAGGTGGGGGGTTTGGCCACCAGCAGGGGCCGCCCCTAGGCTGTAATTGGTCTTTAGTTTTGTGCCTAGCGTCCTTCTCCTGCAGGTGGCGATATTACCCTACAGTACATGATCCTAGATCTGTTCCCTGTGTCCTTCAATGAACGGAGAGAAAAGGATTTTACGGTGAGTACAAAAATCCTATTTTTTCCCTCTTCTTTAAACTTTTTCAATGGGTGTTCACCAGGTTTTCTGGTTCAAGCAGTTAATCACATTGCATCAAATGGGCAAAGTCACAGTGAAGAGTAAAGGTGGCCATACACTAGTTGATTTTCGAAAGAACTGTCATACGAAACATTTTTTGTTTGAATTTTCTGTTAGATGTTGAGGTCAAGTTGATCATCAATTTTGACCATAGTTAAGAAAAAGTCGAAGGAGCAGAATGGACATTTTTTTTCTCGACTAAAATTCGAACAGTGAATGTTTTCCATTTCACTATATTGCACACCACACTATCTTTTTTCTTTTTTACTTCCACCGCTCCTAGCTTGCTCCTGTGATGGACTACAACCTCAATACAAACTAGTAGTCCCATCACTGGAGCCTTTTTTTGAACTCTATTTTATGGTTTATCCGATTAACCGATTAATCGAACCTAATCGACTAACTAATCGATTTTGAAAATAATCGTTAGCTGCAGCTCTAGTGGTTTTTGTTCGGGGGAACTCCATTCATTCCAAAATTGAATGTTAAAATAAAACACAATTTTGTTTAAGATCCGTCAAGTCTGTGATGGCATTATCAGGTGGTAAAGAAAGCTCTTTTGTCGGAATCTACTAGTGTATGGCCAGCTTTAGCAGTAAGCCAACTTTTTTTAATGTAAACTTGCAACACTTGAAATGTGAGATCTGCCATTATTTGTTTTTAAAGGCACAATCATCTTGATTCTGCCTTCACTACCTAGTGTGTGACTTTTCTGTAAGAGGCATGTGAAGTCTAAACTGATGTCCTGCATGCCTCTTTCTTGCTAGATATCGAACACAGGTCTGGGGTTATAGCCCCCAACCCTGGATCTTTAACCACTTCCCATCCACTGAACGCAGGGGGGCGCGCACGAGCGGGAAACCGCCAGGATTTTAAACGGCTAGCGATGGCCGTTAACATACAAGCGGTCCGGCGTCTGTAAAGACGCCCGATTGCTTGTCTGATGCAAGTCAGGGTGACCCCCCCTTACCTCTTGTCGCCGTCCCCACGATCCCAGGCGTCATCCATCCCGGGCGATGTGGCAGGTCTGTGCACTGAGAGCGGAGGGAGATCAGTACAGATCTCCCTCCGCTCTCCTCCCGGTCTCCGAATGCAGGAAGTGATGTAAGCTACATCACTTCCACATTCCTCTGTCACTCTCCGGTACAGAAACCGGAGAGAAGCTGATGACGCAGATCTGTGCTTCATCAGCTTCTCTGGGGGCCCCTAGGTGACAGGGGTCTTAGAGACCCCTGATGTCTCCATAAAGAGGACCTGTCACTGTAATTTGTTATTGCATAGGGGACTTCTTAGCACTAGGGCTGCAACAACTAATCGACATAATCGATTATAATCGATTATTGAAAAAGTTGTAAACTTTTTCAATCATCGATTAATCGGCTTCCCATTGGTTTGCAAATCGGCTTCCCATTTGGAGTCCTCTATAGCCGGTGCCATTCTGCATTCATTGCTGTATAATTTTACACTTTCCATTTCACTATATTGCACACCACACTATCTTTTTTCTTTTTTACTTCCACCGCTCCAAGCTTGCTCCTGTGATGGACTACAACCTCAATACAAACTAGTAGTCCCATCACTGGAGCCTTTTTTTGAACTCTATTTTATGGTTTATCCGATTAACCGATTAATCGAACCTAATAATCGACTAACTAATCGATTTTGAAAATAATCGTTAGCTGCAGCTCTACTTAGCACCCTATGTGATAACAATAACGTTAAGTGTGAAAAAAAAAAAAAGTTTAAAAACAAATTGCTCACAAAATAAATAAAATTTACACGCACACAAAATTAAAAAAAAAACCCCACAAAAGTTTTCTAAAGTCCCCCACCCCCACACAGATGCGCAAAAATGCGTTAGGTGTGCCTACACCCAAAAACAACGATTGCGCCCATTACGCCACACATGTGACATATCACCGCGGACGTCGCAGTGAGAGCAATCATTTTAGGGCCATCAATCACTGATAACACTAAACTGATGAGCGCTAAAATCTTTTAAAGCAACGCCTATGGCCAATAGGCGACGCACAGGGACGCGGGGAGAAGTAAAGAGGAGCAGGTGTGGGGGGAAGGTAGCCGCCGATAGACAGGCCCGATCTCAAAAGCAAGTTGCTGGACGACTGCTCAGGTAAGCCTGCACTTTCCCACACATGGTGCTCTATAATGTATTGCTGGGATTTGTATTCCTCTATAGCTGATGGTACATTGTGCTGTATACAGTTTAAGATCCGTCAAGTATGTATGTTATACAGCACAATGTACCATCAGCTATAGAGGAATACAAATCCCAGCAATACATTATACACTGTATGTACACTGTATGTATAATGTATTGCTGGGATTTGTTGTATTCCTCTATAGCTGGGGTTATTCTGCATTGTGCTGTATAGAGGACTACAAAACCCAGCAATAATACATTATACAGTGTTGCAATGCCGAATACCACTATCTATAAAGGACTACAAAACCCAGCAATAGTACATTATACAGTGCAATGCAGAATACCGCCAGCTATAATGTACTATTGCTGGGATTTGTTGTATTCCTCTATAGCTGATGGTATTCTGCATTGTGCTGTATTCTTTTACTTTCCATTTCACTATATTGCACACCATACTTTGTTTTTCTTTTTTACTTCCACCGCTCCAAGCTTGCTCCTGTGATGGACAACAATCTCAATACAAACTAGTATTCCATCACTGGAGCCATTTTTAAAAAACTTTATTTCCTTTTTTTATCTGATTAATCGAACTTAATATTCGGCTAACTAATCGATTTTCAAAATAATCGTTCATTGCAGCTCTAGAATGGTTGGGTGAGGAGGCTTCCCTTGCACCTCATGTCTCAAAGACTCTGGAGTTGGGAATAGAATCTGAGTGGACAGTGAGTGGCATCGGTGACAATGGTGATCACACCGTGTAATTTGGAGTCTAGAGACAGGATTGGGTCAAACATGGCCAAAGTCAAACCAGGGAGGTACAGAAATGGAATCCAAAATCGTGGTCAAATAAGCCAGTGGTCACACCAGTCGGGCAGCAAGGTACAAAGGCAGGAGGCAGATGCGGTGAACAAGCAGGAGGTTAAAGGGCAGACAGAAAACAACGTGGTCAGGGGCAATCCGAGTGAAAAGGTAATCAAAGCTACAGAGTACCAGGAATTGCAGGCACAGCTGCAAGAAAATCCAGTAACTTGGAATCAGGCAGGCCGGTTTAAATAGGCTGGTCTGTTAGGTGTCATAACATCCTTTCCTGTGCGCCGTTTTGCACGCATGTTCGGTAGCGCGATAGGTGTGCCCGCAATATGGAAAACGGGATTACGCACATGCGCAGTAACAGGTGGTTTCTTACATGCCCATGTGTGAACTGCACTGGGCGGTTGCTATTTCATTATCCCACATGAGCGTTAAAGGAGAACTATGGGGAAAAACCATAACCCCATAGTTCTCCTTTTTAATAGGCAGCAGAGAGGCGTTAAAAATGCTTCTCTGTCAGGTTTTAACATGCGTGTGAAAGAGGCCAAAGAGTAGAGAAAGTGCTAAAGTAATGCTGTATGGATGACATAATAAGTACAGGCACGATTAGCCTGAAGCTGGCCACATGCACATCGCACTCTTGCTATAAAACATCTGTTATAGATATTCCGACAGCTGTATACCATAGTCTATGGTCCGTAAAAAAAAAATTTGGTTCCTCACACTTTATATTTGTTGGTGAATCTAAACGCGATTTATGAAATCAAACTGTGATCTGCTTAATAAATAATGAGTTGGAGTCATCCTTTTGCACCTATATAATGATAAGGTTGGGTTGGCTTTGTAACTCAGACATGTCATCATGATGCGAATTGGTGCTTCAGATGTGGTATACATTGTAGAGTGGATTGGCAGAAATGTGTGTTTCATAAAAAAAAAAAAAAGTGGGATGTTACATTTGACAAAGGAAAGGTGAAGCTTTACAAATCGCTTTCTGTGTGGTCGGCTCGCAGCCTTGTTGCTCATTATTTGGTTTTCTTTTTCAACCAAGTCAGTTGGAACCCAAGAAAACTGCAGTATCTGAATTTGTCAGTTGTCCTATCCGAGGAGTTAAAAAAAACAAAA
>NW_017307493.1:138761-196322 GCF_000935625.1 Nanorana parkeri | reverse complement strand
AAAAAAGATTGTGGTAAAACCAGCATCTACATTATCTCTTGGCTGTCCCACCCCAGCTTTGGATCCCCGTTTCTGCCATGAAGTCTCTGTGCTAAGTTCTTTGTGATGGGAAATAAATGTCAAACTCAGAGAGGAAACTTTAGAGCCCTTTTATTGACCTTGGAAGCTGAGGGAAGCAAAATGCCCTGGATTCTGGTGTGTAACTTTTAGAATTTTCTATCAACATCTCTTGATCTTTACATGCATCTTTACAGTTTTTCATACATGGCAAAAATATTACTTGGGCAAAATACTTAGGTCTAGTTCTTTTGGGCTGTGTTTGTCAGCTCAAGCAGTCCCAATGCAAGGACAAGGCAAAAAGCTTTGCTTTGTATGGGGCCTGTTCACTCCAATGAAATGCATATAATTTTTTTTGTCAAGCCTTATTTCAGTGCTTTTCTTTGATGTTCTATGGAACACAAAACATAAAGCAGAAATGGTTTTTTAGATCTGATAATGGTGCCTCACTGTTTTTTGTTTGTTCAGTGGACTGAGAGTTCCTTCCCACGGTTAATTAGCAGCGTGAAAGGAAAGGTCTCGGGTATTGGTTTAGTTAAGAAGTGTCTGTGTAGTGTTTAGGTCATTCATTTGTGATGCTTTTTACATAAGATATCTACAGTATTTGTAGGCAGATGAAATCTATTTGTTGCTGTGGGGATGAGACCCCTTAGAGGCTTTAGGAGCCATTCACACCAAATGCATTGTGGCTGTGTAAGACGAGGCAATTTGCCTTGCCACGGATGGACCCCATTCACACCTCCTGTGTCAGTATGAATAGGCCCTTAATGTAATATTTTTTATATGTCGCATTAATACTTTCCACGTTAGGGATCGTTTGCAGGAATCTAGTTTTACTTTGAAACTAACAGTGTAGTTGTACCGTGGCTTGCAAAAGTATTTACCCCCCCCCATGGGCATTTTTCCTATTTTGCTGCACTACCACCTGGAATTTAAATTGATTTTATTTAGATTACATGTAATGAACATACACAAAAAAGTCCAAAATGGTCAAGTGAAATCAAGAAAATAACTTGTTTTAAAAAATTAAAAACCGAAGTGATGTGTGCATAGGTATTGAACCTCTTTGCTATGAAGACCCTACATAAGATCCGGTGCAACCAATTGCCTTCAGAAGTCACATAATTAAGACTACCCGTGTTTGCAATCTAAGTGTCACATGATCTCAGTGTATATATACACCTGTTCTGAAAGGCCCCTGTGTCTGCAACACCAGTGAACAAGGGGCACCACCAAGCAAGTGACACAATGAAGACCAAGGGGGCTCTCCAGACAGATCAGGGACAAAGTTGTGGAGAAGTACAGATGAGGGTTGGGTTATTTAAAAAAAAAGAACAAAAAATGAAACATTCCACAGAGCACCAGTAAACCCATTGCTAGAAAATGGAAAGAATATGGCACCACAACAACCCTGACATGACGGGGCCAGCCACCAAAACTCATGGACCAGGAAAGGAGGGCATTAATCAGAGAGCCAACAAAGAGACCAAAGATAACCTGGCAGCAGCTGCAAAGCTCCACAGCGGAGATTGGAGTATCAGTCTATAGGACAACTTTAAGCCGCACACTCCACAGAGCTGGCCTTCATAGAGTGGTGAGGGGAAAAAAAGCCATTGCTTACAGAAAGAATACGCAAACACGTTTGCTGTTTGCCAAAAGGCATGTGGGCGACTCCCCAAACAAATGAAAGATGGTACTCTGGTCAGATGTGACTAAAAATTAGCTTTTCAGCCTTCAAGGAAAACACTGGTGCAAACCCAAGGTTTCTTATCACCCTGAGAACATCATGCTGTGGGGATCTTTTTCATTGGCAGGGACTGGCAGACTGGTCAGCATTGAAGGTATGATGGATGGCACTAAATTCAGGGAAATTCTTGAGGGAAACCGGTTTGTCTGCCAGAGATTTGAGACTGGGACGGAGGTTCACCTTCCAGCAGGACAATGACCCTAAGCATATGCTGAAGCAACACTCGAGTGGTTTAGGGGGAAACCTTTTAAATGTCTTGAAATGGCCTAGTCAAAACCCAGACCTCAATTGAATTGAGAATCTGTGGCATGACTTAGTGATAAAGGTTTGGGTTTTATTTTATCTTCACAACTAGGAGGCCCACCTTTTTATAAAAATGTATATGTAGCGTGGCGATCGCGGGAGGGTGGACGCATAAAAAGGATACAAAGTTTCAGTGCAGGAAGGGAGACGGAGAGATATACAAGGACTGACACACAGCTGAAAAGGAACTCTGTACTGACCTTCTACGGATAGAGGGTTCAGTATACCACTTGGGTTTTTTTTCCTAAGGTAAGGGAACTTTGGGGCACAATTGATTTTTAAATGTTATTTTGAATTGTATAAGCACAGATTTTTTGAATTACGCTAGTGGGACAGGGAATAAAAGTTTAATGCAATAGAAAGACACCTATGGATTTTATGAACTAGTTAATATGCACTAGAATAACGAAGTACTGAAAGAATAAAAGGATAGGATGAACTATGTTTAAATTAGTTGAAACACGGAAAATACTGTTCAGAAACACTCATCACTGGGATAGAGGGGGTTACTAAAAGTCAAAATTCACAGATGGTTAATAAATGAAGACAAGATACGTATATACACATGGATGGGAGACCGCCTGGGAACACCAGGTGTTGTAGAATATATGGGCTTAATAAAGGAGAGGAGGAGGAATAAAGGAGACTTACTATACACATATGATTATATATAAGAGGTAATGAAACACTTGATTTATACTAAGCACTATGATCACTTTTTAGTACTGTGAGGCTGCACTGGACTCCTTGTGCGTCTCTGGCTCCGCCGTGTGATATTTGCTAGGGTTGATGAGGGAATCCCATCTCCCTGGGAGAAAGACCTCTCCATGATCTTACGATCCTGGGATTAATAGCTGAATAGAAACAAAGGTAATAAAATTAACAATTTATGGTTATTAACCATAAAACCGTTAACCGTTAAAATTAACAATACATTTATGGTGAATAATATTCTCTGACATATCTAGACCAAAAAAACATTATTTAAAACAATATGATTTAACAATTAATGATGATGAACTATCATTTTATGTATGCTGGATGAATCTAATTAATGAATAATACATTCCATGAACCAAATGAACCAATGTCTAATGAAGTTGATAATGGATAAATTAATGACAAATGAAAATGGGGGCTATCCAAATCATTCCTTTGGCTTCCAGAATGATCCACAAACCAGAGTGATCCTCTGAATTTAGTACTGTTAGTCTCTGACCTGGAACATACAGCCAGTGTTGTCATGTTTGCATTCTTGTTGTCATTGAAGTATTCAGTACATTAGATTTGCACAACAGCCAGGCAACCAGCATTTTCAGTAGGAGAGGTAAGCAATGGTAACCAGATTATTTTTCTTGGCATATTTCTATTAAATAAGCACATCTGCGCAAAGCTTAGTGAAAGCTTGGCAAGCACTTTATAAAAGCTTGCTGTCCACACTGCTCTTAAACCAATTTACAGCCATATGTAAAGATGTAATACTTGTCCTTCACTGTAATCCCTGTAGACTTGTGGGAAGCACTGTAAGCAAACAAACCTGTTCAGGCCCTGCCTCGTAAAGACGGCAAGTTCCTCACATTCATGGTAACAAAACAAGCTATAACTTGCTCTTGGGAAAACCCTGCATTAAACGTTCAGGATGTTAAAGAAAGACAGTAAAATTGTATTAAAGGCAGATCCACAAAGGTAACATAACTGCTCAATAATAGGCTATATACAATTGTAATCAAAATGATTGAACCCCCATTGCAAAATGGCAAAATGTATAGACTTTCAGCTGTTTGCTTTGAACAAATCAAACAAAAGCAATTGAAATAGGTCAAGACATCGAAAATTTCAAGTGGTTTTCCCAAATCCAAAGGAAAATTAAACTTATAATGACATCTGCAGTCTCAAAAATGTTCAACCCCCTAAATAGAATCCCTCATAAGTGCACAAATTTGCAAAATGGGTCTTTCAAGCACACCTGATGCAACTGATCAAGGGCTTCATTAGGTGCACCAGGTGTGCTTGAGCTAGAACACATAAAATACCTGAACTGGCTAGGGGGTTTGAGTGTCGCATTCAACTCCATGTTAGAATTATGGCTAAGTCAAAAGAATGGGCAAAAAAAGGTAAAAGAGAAGAGATCATCGCCCTATACCAGGGGTGCCCACAAGGTCGATCGCGATCTACCAGTCGATCGCGTAGCGATCACTGGTAGATCGCCATGTCCTCTCCTCCAGCCGCTTCTCTGGATCCCCGCTGCTCTCCCCAGCGGGGATCCGAAGTGAAGGAACCGGCGGCGGGGGAGGGCGGAGGACGGAGCCGCTGTCATTAACTAAGGCAGAGCAGTGAGGAGAGAGAGAGACGCTCGGCCAGGATCTGACAGCCGGCGCCTCTCTCTCCCCTCACTGCTCGTCCGTTCTGTCACAGCTGCTCCGCCCCCCCCCCTCCCCGCGGCTCGTGGTATCCCACCGCTGCGTCTGCCCGGGAGAGCAGGGGGATCCAGAGAAGTTGCAGCCCCCCTGTGCGTGGACGAGCGGCAGAGGATCGGTACATGTCAGTAGTATGTACCAATCCTCTGTGCAGGACAAACACTGGAGCGATCGGCTGATCACTCCAGTGTTTGTAAATAACTGGGGACACATAGTACTATGTGTCCCCAGTTATAAATGAATGAACAGGAGGTGATTTAGAAAGACAAAGATGTCACTTGCATGTCCCTATCGTTCTGGTGCATCAACGCTTCTTGTAGAATATTTGGACAGCCTTCTACTGAGAACAGTGTGCACCGACTGTCAGTCATTGTCAATCAAGCTGCTCAGAGGTGCAGGTGTAACCTGAACCTTAAAAAAAAATCAGCCCTGGAACTCTATCGATTGGAGTACCTCCACCTTATCTCCTGGAACATTATCTGTCTAGGGTCTTCCGTGCTTTGAAAAAGTTTGAAACTCCCCAATTCCATATTCAGGCTCCACAGTCCAGGAGCCAACTGACCCCCCCCCCCTCTATTTTGACTTTTTTATTGAGGAATAATGCACCTACGTTGATTTTGATGGCATTAATAGTGCCCCATTGTTTGCCTTAGTGGAGGGAATAGTGCCACCTTGTTGGTAGTAGTGGGAGGAATAGGGCCTCTTTGTTGGGGTCAGTGGAAAGAATAGTGCTCCATCGTTGGTATGCCTGGATGGAAGTGCCCCATTGTTGGTAACAGTGGGAAGAAAAGTGCCTCAAGGGCTAGTTAAAAGCAAGCAAAAGTCCACATCTGGCCCTCGTGCTGCAGTTTGGAGTCTACTACTCTAGACTATCGCATGTGTATGACCCCCAAACCAGGCTGGTCCAGGCCTGGTGGCTCATGAATGCAGCACTGGAGGCTGAAAGCCTTCCTCTCAATGGTCTGCAAGGTTCTCATGACAGATGCCCACCTATTGGACCAGGGAGAAGTCTTAGACACTCTTGTTGCAAGGGACTTGGTCACCAGAGGAGGAATGTATTGAGCAACTCGGAGCAATTTGGTTGACCCTTCACTGCTGGACTCCTTGACTGACTGCAAGGTCATGCGTGGGAGGAACCAGAAGGCTCACAGCTCAAGAACTGCCCATTTCTGTCCTGTCTACTGTGCACATACTAGGCATGGGGAATTGACATGCGGACTTCCTCAACCATCTAAATCTGGACTTAGAGGATTGGTCTCCACCTGTTTCAAGTCAAGGCTGGAGGATCGAAGAGGGGAGGGGGGAATCCCTGGGGGGAAAACCTGTGGGGAGCAGTGACTGACCGTAATTGCTCTCTGCAGGTAGATGATCTGAAAGCTAGCGACGGTATGTGTTCGCTCACTTCCCAATCTATAGAGTTGACGTGACAGTTTTTTTAATGTCCCATGTTGGCTATAACTATGAGGATGAGTGTAATTCACTCACCTCATTGTTCTCCTTTTAAATGCCACTGCATTGATGACCCACTGTAAGCCCTGCTGTTATGTAGATCAATCTTGGTTTACTACAGTATCTACCTTCTGCATATCAAGATAACATTTACTCATCTCTACTATTCTTGCTGTTAAGAGACTCCTATAAACACACTGAGGGAATTTATCAAAACTGGAGCAGACAAAATCTGGAGCATTTGTGAATGGTGACCAATCAGCTTCTACCTTTTTAATTTTCCAATTTTAACTGAACAAACTGAAGAGAGAAGCTGATTGGTTGGCAACTGCTCCAGATTTTGTTACTCCAGTTATGATAAATTCACCATATCTACTTTTACCAGGACTGTGTAATATACCACATTTTTCTGTACCATAGCATATATATATATATATATTACGGTGCAAAAGTTTTAGGCACATGTGTTACATAATGCCGTAAAGTAAGAATGCTATAAGAAATACAAGTGTTAATAGTTTATTTTTTTATCAATTAACTTAATGGAAAGTAAATGAACAGAAGAGAAATCAAATCAATATTTGCCTTCAAAATGGCATCAATTCTTCTAGGTACACTTGCACACAGGTTTTGAAGGAACTCATCAGGTAGGTTGTTCCGAACATCTTGGAAAACTAACCACAGATCTTCTGTGGCTGTAGGCTGCCTCAAATCCTTCTGTCTCTTCATGTAATTCCCAGACAGATGTAATGTTGAGATCAGGGCTCTGTGCGGGCTAAACCATCACCTCCAGGACTCCTTGTCCTTCTTTACACTGAACGTAGCACTTAATGACCTTGGCTGTATGTTTAGGGGTCATTGTCCTGCTGCAGAATACATTTGGGGCCAATCACACGCCTCCCTGATGGTATGGCATGATGGATAAGTATCTGCTTGTATTTCTCAGGATTGAGGACACCATTTGATTCTGACCAAATCTCCAACTCTTGCAGAAATGCAGCCCCATACTTGCAAGGAACCTCCACCATGCTTTACTGTTGCCTGCAGACCATCATTATTGTACCGCTCTCCAGCACTTCGGCGAACAAAGTGCCTCCTGCTACAGTCAAATATTTCACATTTTGACTCATCAGTCCAGAGCACCTGCTGCCATTTTTCTGCACCCCAGTTCCTATTTTTTTTTGTGCATAGTTGAGCCGCTCCGCCTTGTTTCCACATCGGAGGTATGGCTTTTTGGCCACAGTTCTTCCATGAAGATCACTTCTGGCCAGATTTTTCTGGACAGTCGATGGGTGTACCTGGGTCCCAGTGGTTTCCACCAGTTTGGTGCTGATGGCACTGCTGGATATCTTCTGATGTTGAAGGGAGGTAAGCATGATGTGTCTTTCATCTGCTGCATTTAAGTTTCCTTGGCTGACCACTGCGTCTACAGTCCTACACATTGCCCATTTCTTTGTGCTTGTTAGTCAAAAGTCGATCGATTGTAGAGTATTTGCGGTTGTACAATGCCCTTCAACCTTAAGCTGGCCATTCACCTTACAACCATCGCAAGACTTTCGTCTTGCAATGGTTGTAAGGTAATTTAAAAAAACGTAAGATCTGCCCTTCTTGGACAGGCAGATTGTACTTGCGATCATCGCAAGCCTGCCCCGCTGAGGGGCGGGCTTCCGATGACTGACTGCAATGCTGAACTGGCAGTGTGCTCTTACGCACACCGGCCCGTGCGCCATTTGTCTAAACGAGCATGTTTTCAAACATGCTCGTAAGACAAAAGACGTGCGACCGTACAGTAGAAACAGTCGCACACCTTCCGTACACCTACCAATTATCGTGCGATGCGGGATTTCCTGCGATTATCGTACGATAATCGGCAGTTGTTTGGGCACCTTCACAAATATTGGACGAAAACGCGGTCGCATACGAAAATCGGCCGATATTTGTAAGGTGTATGGGCACCTTAAAAATTGATGCTGATTTAAAGCCAAAGGGTGGCTTATTTTTGAAAGCATTCTTACTTTAAAGCATTTTTTCACACCTGCCTAAAATTTTGCACAGTACTGTATATAATTTATTGATGTATTTTTTTAGTCACCACTAAAAGTCAGACAATCACTATTTGACCACACTATCATGCAAACCTACAAAGATTGTTTTGGCTGCAAAATGCCCAAAGAATAATGCCAACACTTTTTGCTTCCAAATTTCAGAATTGATATGCTTTAATGTCCCCTACGGTTTCTTTTTAGTGATTTAAATTTACCCTCCGAAATGGGAAGTCGGATATAAGTGGACATATGTCCGTTTGCATCCGATCTGCCGGGTCTGTTTACACCTGATATACCCATAAACTAACTTTAAGCCTCCTGATTAGCGCCTGAAAAGCTGACGGGTTGACCCGATTGGAACGCATTTTGAAAGGGGCCTAAAAATCAATTTTTACACACAGATATGGTCATCTTTGTAGCTGCCAATTTATTATGCAAATTGCACGCAGAAAATGCATCTGTTTTACGACCAGTGCAACACATTTAGTTCTGTTGTGCGTCCAAATAGCAACTGTATGTCTACTTTCTCAGTTGTGCCTTAATGAACTTCCAAAGTTTTAGAAACAAATAACCCTTGCAGTTGGGCTACCCCTGCACTGCAAGGGTTAACTGCTCGTTTTTTTTGGTTTCTTTTTTATGTTTTAAGGGCTCAAATTAAGAAGAAATGCTCATCTGATCTTCTGGCCCGCCTGGCTGCCAGACAAGCCCCGCAGCTCCTTCTCCTGGGTTCGGCGGTCTAAGTTCTGCTGACGTCATCACGTCTAATATAGTCCATTTACCTCTAATTGACTGCGGACACCGAGGGATGTACCACAGCAGAGTAGGGGGGAAAGAGGCGAGAGGTTGCTGCTGCAGGACTGAGGATCAGGTGAGTATTTCTTAATTTGAGACCCTAAAAGAAAAAAAAAGAGCAGTTAACCCTTGCAGTGTAGCCCCACTGCAAGCGTTAATTTTGTCTAAAACCTGGAGTAGTTCTTTTAACTGGAATCACTTATTCTGTAAGGTAATGTACTCTGACATCTGTCACAGAACAGTGCTAGGAAGCACTTTGTAAATAGTTGCAGATATGTTCATTTTCATAGTGGCTAATTTATTATGTCCGCGTAGTGATGATAAATCTGCCCTTAACTTGCATTACAAAATATGCGACAGGTTAGGCAACCGCAAGCTACAAGATGGATTTGATAAATGCCCCCCTATGTTTATTGTGAGAGTAAATATGCTGTGGGCTGAAAATGCACCAATAATGCATATGTAAGCCCTAAAGCAGGCTGTGTTGTTTATATGCAAATCCTGAACTTATGTAGTGTACAGGTAATAAAGTTTTTAATGCACCTGTATGAAATTGGTGTAACCTCTAGTCTATGATATTTATATCAGCAGATATTGTGAAAACAGTACTATCTATAAGCATTAGTGTTTATTTCTGAAGTTATTAAAGTGACGCACAATCCTCAGCTTTTTTTCTCCTTATACACATCTACACAATGAACATTCTCCAAAGACACATTTTATTTATGTTTTCAAATAAAGTCTTACTATTTTAATCCCTTTAGAAAGTCTGCTGTGCTTGCTCCCGTGTCTCTTCTCTTACCTCACACTTCCTGTCACTTAGAAAGAGCCGTGCATGTTGATTCTGGTTACGTGCACATCTTTCTTTGCCTACAACTCCCATGAGGCAGAGAGGAATCATCTCTCACTGCACACAGCTGCCTCCTTCACCATCCCTCTCCTCACTGAACACACTGACAATTTAATTCCTTGTAATCTCCTCTGCAATGCTCTTAATTATTAAAACTACTTTCAACAAACTATTTCAAAGGTAGGGGCTGTATCCTCCTGTGAGTGTATGACCAGATTCAGCATGTGAGCTGAGACTCAAGTATGGGGCTGGTGACAACTCGCATGCTAAATCTCCTCACAAGCAGTCCCCCCCAAAATTCCCTGCTTGGTAAGCCAAGAGGAGAGACATCACAGATCATATATTAGTGTGGGAGACCTGAAGAAATCTCCGCTCCTTGCAGTCTAGAAGGGAGGATGTGGGCGGAGACTGAGAAGAAAAGTAGCCACCCTCTGGCAGAAGGTTTTGGCTGGAGAAAAGTAAAATGGGTTTTGAAGTTTTTAGAGCTGAACAATGACAAAAAAAGGGTACACAGTTATTTATATAATAGAAGTTATTTTTATTATTTTACGTCTGAGTTTAGTGTTGCTTTAAGTCTTGTTACTTGGCTGCTACTGCGAAGTTGTGATGCTAGTATATTCTGCTTGGGTTGTTACTTTGTGTCCTCTTAAACATAACTGTACATTTAGTGCATTATCATTTACACTTATTAACTCAAGTTTATATATATATATATTTTTTTTTTTTTCAGAACTGCTCTGTATATCTGTGCAGTTTGCCTGCCACAGCGGTGCCATCCAGTGCATTCCCTTGAACTGGCAGTGTGATGGATGGCCAACCTGTGAGGATGAGAGTGATGAAGTTAACTGTCCAGGTGAGACTAAGGGCATGGTTTACAACTGTGTAGCAATAGCTGAATTACTGTTGTTGCGGTAACCTTCACATATATTGTGTATTTATTTTAGAAGAAAAAAAACTGTCCTGGACTCTAGTCACACACGGAAACGCGCAAAACAAAAATCAATACATTCTCATGTGGCTCGTTCACACTTGGCGTTCGCATGAACACGGCACAAAGTCCTCGCACGATTTTCAACGCGTTCTGTCCCCCAAAAGACCGTGGTTGTAGCAGCAAATGCGCAAAAAACCTGTGTGTCTATTAAAATTTGTGCATTTTTCCCGCGTGAAAAAACGTGCCTAATTTAAAACGCTATGTGTGAATGGAGCCTCAGAGATTTGCTCTGTCCAAATAATTATAGTTGGAGACACAAGAAGTAAGACAAAATCTTGGAAATGTGTTAGTTTGTCTGCAAACAAATTTAAGTAGAGCAAGGAAAGGGTAGATGTCGGGTTTGTCTTCATGCTGGGAGATTCCTCTGCACTTGTAGTGCCGTGTTACACAAGCCACAAAGACTGGAGAGATGGGAAATCTCCGTAGTTAGGGCTTAGTCGGGGGAAAAAATAAAGGGAATGTGTTTTCTAGCCCTTCACAGATCTGCCCAAAATTGAAAGATATATTTTCTGTGCATTGATATGTTAAAGTTAATCACAATCTGATCTTACCCCTCCACTATACCTATTGCCTACCTCCCATCCACAATCTGGTCTCCATGCTTCCTTTGCCCCCCTTCCTCCACAATCCAAATTTTATCACTGCTCCCTTCACAACCAAGTCATTCTACTTTTTTTTCATCCATTAGTGTGGTTCTAGTGCCTCTCTCAATCCCCCTCAAATGTCTTGTTTCACCGCTTCCTATCTTTTACTCCTCCACAATCCTGTCTGTATATATCTGTAGAAACAGTGTCTTACAGTAAACCATGTCCTATAAGACAACACCCACCTTTGTGCTCTTTAGCCCTCAAGAAACTACCTCTATCATGTTAGACTCCAGTTGGTTGTGTTTGCCCCCGGACCAAAGGTTCCCAGTTCTACACTGCATATAAGTAGTTATTTACATTTTCTAATGAGGGACTTCAGAATGAGCTGTACAATGCCAGAATGTTTTATCTTGATTGATGGCCACAGTCTACGGCTGCAAAAGTAACGTGACATTCCTTATTGACTGTTAATACTCAGTAACATTGAAAGAACAATAACCGTAAAAACAATTCATGGTCTTCTTGGCCAAAAAAACCTGTTGGCATTTTTGCAACAGAGTAATTCAGAGAAACAATTAAAACCAAGCTTGTCCATGCACCCTTTATGCCATTGTATAAAATGCATTTTGGAAAGGTGGAGAAGTAGTTTAAAAGCCATTTTGGAGTTGTGTCCTAAGTTTACTATAGATAAAAAGGTCATTGGTATCTTATATCCCTGGAATAGCAGACCTTTGCCAATTTGTTGCTGTGGTTATATTTAGTCTCTAACAGGATGTGATTGGGAAATATGTTCTACTTCACTCTTGGAAAAATGGATGGAAACATTTTTTCCCCACTTTGTCTCTGGCTTATGATCCAGATGGAGCTTTTAATAGACCACAGTTTCCCAGAAAGCCCTATTGGGGCAGGATATCTATTAAGTAAATGTTTCCGAACATAATTAAAACTTGCTGAAAGTCAGCAAGTGACTTTAGGGCTGTCAGAGTTCACTTAAAACATAAAAATAGTAGCCAAATATTTACAGTGGATATACAGTGCATTCAGAAAGTATTCAGACCCCCTTCACTTTTTCCAATTTTGTTATGTTGCAGCCTGATGCTACAGTTGTGTAAATTTTCTTTTTTTCCCTCATTAATCTACACTCAGTACCCCATAATGACAATGTGAAAACATAATTTGAGAAATGTCTGTGACAAAAGATCACATGTACTATTGTATTCAGACCCTTTACTCAGTACTTTGTTGAAGCAACTTTGACCGAAATTACAGCCACTAGTCTTTTTGGATATGACGCAACAAGCTTTGCACATCTGTATTGGTGGATTTTCAGCCATTTTTTCATGCAAATCCTCTCAAGCTCAGTCAGGTTGGATGGGGACTGTCAGTGGACATCCATTTTCAGGTCTCTCCAGAGCTGTTCAATAGTTTTCAGGGCTCTGGCTGGCCCACTCGACATTCAGAGAGTTGTCCCTAAGCCGCTCCTGTATTGTCATGGCTGCGTGCTTAGGATCATTGTCATGTTGGAAGGTGAACATTCGGCCCAGTCTGAGGTCCTAAGCACTTTTGAATAGGTTTTTATCGAGGATATCTCTGTACGTTGCTCCATTCAGCTTTCCCTCAACAATAACCAGTCTCCCAGTCCCTGCTGCTGAAAAACACCCCCACAGCACGATGCTGCCACCACCATGCTTCACTTTTGGGATGGTATTGGGCAGGTGATGAACGGTGTCTGGCTTCCTCCAGACATAAGATTTAAAATTGAGGCCAAACAGTTCAATCTTGGTTTCATCAGACCAGGGAATCTTGTTCCTCACAGTCTGAGAGTCCTTCAGCTGCTTTTTTGCAAAACTCCAAGCAGGCCTTCCTGTGTTTCTAGCCACTCTGCCATGAAGGCCAGATCGGTGGAGGGCTGCTGTGATGGTTGCCCTTCTGGAACTTTGTCCCATCTCCACACAGGATCTCTGGAGCTCAGTCAGAGTAACCATTGGGTTCTTGGTCACCTCTCTTACTAAGACCCTTCTCCCCCGATTGCTCAGTTTGGTGGGGCGACCAGCTCTTGGAAGAGTCCTGGTTGTGCCAAACTTTTTCTATTTGACAATTATGGAGGCCTCTGTATTCTTCGGAACCTTCAATGCAGCAGAGATTTTTTTTGTAGCCTTCCCCAAAACGGTACCTTGCAATGATCCTGTCTCTGAGCTCGGCAGGCATTTCATTTTAACCTCAGATACAGTATGCATTGTCAGCTGTGAGGCTTTCTATAGAGAGGTGTGTGTCTTTCCAAATCATGTCCAATCAATTTAATGTACCACATGTGGACTCCAATCAAGGTGTAGAAACATCTCAGCAATGATCAAGAGAAATGGGAGGTACTTGAGCTACATTTCAAGTGTTGTTGCAAAGGGTCTGAATACTTATGCCAATGTGATATTTCAGTTTTTTATTTTTAATAAATTTAGACATCTCTAAAATTCTGTTTTCACTTTTTCATTATGGAGTATAGATTAATGAGGGGAAAAAAAGAATCAGGCTGCAACATAACAAAACTGAAAAATGGGAAGGGGGTCTTAATGCACTGTAAAAGTCTACTTACCCCCTGTAAAAATGGCAGACCAAGATAAATTACTACATAATTTTTTCACTTGCGGCCAAATATATACTACCCACTTCCAGGTGCCATTGTAACAAGATAATCAATGTTCTTCACTTCACCTTTCAGTGGCCATAATGTTATGGCTGATAGGTGTATATACAGTATGCTGCAGTAGAAAGATGGGAAGTATCAGAGTTCCCATCTTTGAGACCTATATAACAATGAGAGTGGGGTTACCTGGTGGGGGCTTTCAGTGCTGCATTTTTAAACTATGGTACATTCCTGACGCATAAGGGCCAGTTTATAACGCGGAGTGGGTATCCTGCTCTCATGCCTGCACATACTTGACTAACTTTCTTTTCTTTTTGGATCATAACACCCTTAGAGATTACACCATGTCTGGATCGTGTCCAGACCAGAACAGTTTGTTCCCGGACCAAAAAACATCCCAATGCATCCCTATGGTATTTGTGGGCTCTGTTCACACCAGCACGGTCCATTCTGGACCAGACAAAAAAATACTGCTGGTCTCATTTTCTCTGGTCTGGAATGCATGGAAACGCACTGGACCGCACCTGAAAGCCCATTTTAAGCTCATAAAAAAACCCACTACGGAACGTGGTACAATCACTGCAAAACGCAAGGCACCACGTTCCAGATCTGGTCTGGAAAATGCTATGAACCTGGCCCAAATCTCTACATTTTCCAGCTTATTTTAATTCATAATTACATGCTGATGCCAGATGAGAATTATAACTGTGGAAAAGCCTGAACCTGCTACTTGGAATATTCATACCCTTTCCAGCACAAGTGGCGTTAAAATCACTTAGCACAACACGTTCTTGTGGTCTAAATCCAGACTGACACCTGCCTTCTTACTCCTTTCCACAGCTGTGCCTGCCAACCGGATGACCTTTTATGTCCTATGGGGTCAGAAGTTGAAATGGTGCACTGTTGTTGAGTAGATTAGTAGGGGAGGGCGTATCGGTAAATGATCTTGCATCTGATAGAGACCCTAAGGAATGTGTTTACTGCTAAGCCTATGATCATTTGGTGACGAGTACAGCTCGGGTTGCTGAGGACTGTTCAGGATCTTTCTTTACTAAAGCAACCCTGTTGCAATTTGAAAACCACAAAATCATTGCACCTTAACCTCCTGCTGTCTGCTCGTTGAGAAAAAACGGACGAACGGCAGACTACCACTGGCGGGTTGCCGTCTACAGACGGCATTTTTTTTCCTGCTCGCGCGTGCCCCCTAGCGCTCAGGCAGGAAAAACCCGTACATTCAGCACAGCCGTTATCGGCTGTTTCTCATACAACCGATCAGCGGCTCTATAGCCGCCGATCGGTTGTATGGGGTGTTTTGAAGTGAAACCGCCGACGACCCCCAACCGCGCTGCTGACCCCCTCACCTTCAATCCCGGATCTGCTAGCCCATCTGCGGCCCGGGACCGGCTTGGGAGGGCGTCAGGAGGAAGATGCGAGGGAGATCAGCATCTTCCTCCTTGCTGAACTCCCTCCGTAGTGTGAATGCAGAAGTGATGTGTATTACATCACTTCCGCATTCACCTGTCAGTCATCTGGCTGCTTTTTTTAAGTCCCCCATGTTTACGCACATATAAACGTAAATATGCGTCAGCGTGCGAAAACAACAAGAGCGTCGTCAGAGCGAGAGCAATCATTTTAGGGCCATCCATCACTGATAACACCAAACTGATGAGCGGTAAAAGCTTTTTAAAGCGTCGCCTATGGCCAATTTTGGGTATTGTAGTTTTTTGAGGTTTTAAGGCTTGACATGTTTGGTGCCTTTTTACCAAAAAATTGGGTAATAATAAATGTTTTATAATTTAATATAGGGGAAAGAGTTTTTTATTTTCGGTAATTTCTCCTTAATATAGTAAAAAATAAACCCCCCAGTGGTGATTAAATACCACCAAAAGAAAGCTCTATCTGTCCCTAAAAAATGGTATAAAATTCATGTCAGTACAGCGCTGCATGACGGAATAAATGTCAAAGTACCGCAGCGCTGAATACTGAAAAATGGCCTGGATGGGAAGGGGATGTAAACACCGCGGACTTCAAGTGGTTAAATCCCGAATACACTCAGCACACATGTCCATCACATCTCATACCCATTTCGGAGCTCCCTTCAACAGGCTGTGACAAGAACTTAGGCTGCAGGAGATCTGTAGTTCCTGGCCAGCAGCTTTTATTTTCTCCAGGCTTGTCTATGATGTAAAGTACTGGCAACTTCCTGCACATCCCTTCTCTGCCTATGCCAGTGCTGGCCAGTTTCACATTGAACTCTATTTTGAGGGGGAGCGGGTGGGGTGACCGCCCAGTGTAACGCTTGGGTATACATTGTACACTTTTTAAATACTGTACGTGTATACACAGAAATTCATTTTAAAATGGTCTTTTTTTTGTGTGTGTAATAATTAATGGGGAAAAATTGATAATTTTTATTATTATGGTCCAGAATTAGGCCCCATTCACAGTGAGCGATTCGCAAATCGCGCGTTTGTTGCGTGATTTGCATTTTGCGCGATATCGCGCAAATGGTTGCATTGAGCAAACTTGAATCATGGCAAAATCCAAAAAGGGTCCTGCTGTAGCGACGCGAGACAGCGACGGACAGAGCCCCATTGCCATGCATTGGAGAGCGATACCGCGCGATAAATCGCTCAGTGTGAATGGGGCCTTAAGTAGCGGACTGGAAATTCTTACTCGAATGAGATTCGAACAGTGAATGTGGCTTTCATTCGGGAAACTCAATTTCAAAATCGAATGTTAAAATCAAATCAAATGAAATTTCGAACGACAATTGTCAAGTCTCTGGCATTATGGAATGTTCGGATGAGGTTTTGCAAACATTTGTATGAAATTCTAACCATGTATACCAAGTCCTTGTTGTAGAGTATTGATTTAAACAAATGTAACACATTGGTACTTTTTACTTCTATAGGCAATACTGTCTTGGTATTTGGTAATTGATATAGATTTTTAATTTTCATATGTATTGTTATCTGATCTTTACATGTTGCTATTAGGTCTGTCTGGAGACCAGAGAATATATCATGGAAAAGAGGGCGTGGAGACACGGCATGGCCGGGCTAGAAACGGGGAAGCCCCACGATTCCATACGGTGAACTTTGCCCAGCCTGTGCGCTTTAGCAGTAAGTTGTATTTTGTAACTGATACCTTACTCTTAAAACTCTCTTCTTCATCACAAATATCCAGTGTGCTTCATTAATGTAGACTCGTCTCTGTTTTTCTTTCTTTGCATACATGCATCCTTACATTTATTTAACACAAACATTTTATCCAGGATAATGTGGTCAGACGTTAGTGAGGTTGGGAGGGTGACAACCTTGTATTAAAGTGTGCTGTATGGCAGGTTCATAAATTGCAAGAAGTGCCTGGACAGATCTTTGGCAGATAGCAGATAGCACAATTCATGTGTTTTAACTGTGCATTTAGCAGTTTGCCTGGAGCACAGCTTGAACAAGATGGTTATATGTGCTTTTCTCAACTGTATCTATGGGTAACAGCCATTATGGTCACATAGGTTGACAAACATGTCTGCCTTTGTTAATCTCCACTGTATGTTGTATTGATGGGACTAGGTGTTTACGCAAGAGAGGTGGTTATTTTTTTTAAGCAAAGTGACAAGGCCAATGCATTTCTGGCAAGATCAACTGGTTATATTCTGCTGTACTTGCTGAAAATGTTCTTAGCCTTAAACATGATAATAGCCACTACATCTAACGACTAGTAAACTGCAGTTTATTACTTTTTTTTGTTTTTGGATTTATATACACGTTCGGAGTAATGTGCACAGTTGAAACGAGCAGTCCCCTTGCAACTACTTGTAACACTTCCCCCGTGTCCGTATTGTTTTGCAGCATCTTGTCATGAAGTGTTTATTGGACTGTGCTCTGCTCTGCAGCAGCAAGCAAGCTGCTGTCCCCATCTCCCTCTTACTAGCTAACATCCCCCCTAATCTTAACCAGTAGTGTGTACATCATACTCTTGAACTGCCCTTGGGCTTGTAACAGCTGTAACATGCTTGTTTTAAGAATCCTTGGTACAATAATGCTTGTGCACAGTTTGTCAGGGCAGGCCAAACATCTAACATTAATGAAGACTAAAAGCCGTTCTACTAAGGGATTGGATTACATAGTGAGGAAGGAAGAGATAGTATTTGTTTTCTCATATGCAGGTTTACAAAAGTGCAAGCCTACAGACATTCTTAACATGCATAAAATTAAACAAAATCTTATATTTAACAAAATAGAGCCATCACTACATGCGGTTTCTGGGGTGCACAAACATCCCTCTGTCAGTACAGGTTCAGTTGAAATAAAGAATTCAAAGCCACTCATGGCAAACAATTCTCCTATTTAAACAGAGTAACACATGTTAAATACTTCATATCCATCCGGCCAATGACTATTTGTTTACTGTGTAGGACATAAGCTTTCACAAGCCATATGGATTTTTTTTCTTTATACTTCAATAAGTCCCATTCAAAGGCATCTTAAAAAGCAACATTGAGTCCAGGTAAAGGTAATTTAATTATATTGTGTATACTGGATATGAAAATGTATTTGTAAACTATAATCTATTATAATTGAATAGGGAAATATTTTACTGTAACTCTAGAACTTTGGCGGCTACCTGTGCTAAAGATGTACAAAGTACCCACTAGCTCTCCCTCAAGCAACATTAAGGAACCTTTTAGGCTCCATTCACACCTAGTCGACAGCTTTTTCGCACGTAGAAATGTGCCTTTTTTGCTGCGCGTTTTTGTGCGTGTGCATTAAGTCCTTGGTTTTTTGCAAGCAGATTGTGACACATTGTGCAAAAGTTACATAAAACGAACGCAAAAAAAATGCATCACACATTTCTTATGCCTATGGGGACAAGATGCGCTGTAATCTGCCAAAATGAAGCTCATTTACTTTTTCGAGCGACCGGCATTGCTTATTGTGACAAAGCGGTCAGGTGTGAACAGGAGCCATATAAATTAATGGGATTTTTTTTGTGAACCATTATTCAGCTGCGGCAATATGCTAGTTGTGAACCAGGCCTTAGTATAGAAATATGGCAACTTCTATTGTTGATGCAATCAGGCCTGCTGAAATCTAACAGTTGCTGCCCTGTCAGCTTTCTGACCTTTATGCACGGTCTTCAATCTGTGTGAGGTGAGACAATTGACAGGCGACAACTGTTCTTCTGTTGACCTTGTAATGATACAGCAAGGGTCTTCCTGGGTCAAAATGAAGCAAAGCTGCGCAAGTGGGTTGGTAAGTTCACTATAGGTTGCATGAGCCTTGGGTTTAGGCCCACTTATACAGAGCTAGAGTGTTTTGCGTTAATGTTTCCAAGATGTTCACATTGTGGGGGTGTGATCCCCCTTTTTTCTTTTATGTTTCCTAGGGAAATGCCCAACAGGATGGCACCACTATGATGGAACAGCAAGCTGCTATAAGGTGTACTCCTCTGGAGAGAACTACTGGGATGCCGTTCAGACGTGTCAGAAAGTGAATGGCTCACTGGCAACGTTTACCACAGATTCAGAATTAAAATTCATCTTGGCTCAGGAATGGGATATGGAAGAAAGACCATTTTTAAGAAAGGACCAGCGAAGGTAAGGGCAAATTAAGAAAAGAAAAAAAAATTAACCAAAAAGTGTTTGCTTTTAGCATTGAATGGGCACCTTTGCCATATACCAACCCACAGTGGAGGTTACACATATATCAATCTCAGCCCTTTTACTATAACAGCTACTAACTACTACTGTGGGACAGTAAGAGGGTGTAAACAAGCTCATGGTTGCAATAGCAGCTGTAATCCTATTTTTACATTTGAGTCAGCTATGCTTTTTCTTTTAGAAGCGATTACTTCTACCCAGCCTGCAAGTACACATTTTGATCACAAATGTAAAGGAACATGTGATAAAGTATTATGAAACTTGTCAATCATACAAAATGTTTCATATATTTATGTATGCGTCTCCTCCAGCCAGCTCGTACATCACTATAGCATGTACAAGCCGGGGGATGTGGTATTCAACCCATCCGACCATTCAGACCTTTCAAGAGCGCTTCAAGACCTAGGATGGCAGAAAGGCAAGTATAAAACCTTCTCTTTTTGCAGGTGCACTCTTTTGTAAACGTCACCTTGTGCGTATGAGGTTACTTTATTTTAGTCCTTTAACATTTGAGTAATGTTTAGATTTTATATAATGGGTAGCTTTAGAACCCTGATATTACTGTATCATTGAGCAGTACTCTGATTTATCTTGTTCTGGAGCTGGGTATTTGTATTTCTTTTTCTTTTGATGGTGATCTAAAAACTGAATTCATTTTTCCACAGGCTATGGGTAGGTTACCAGTTTGTGATAACAAGCAGAAACCATTCTGTGGAGGGACACTGGGAGGTTGCTTATAAAGGTAAGTGTAGGCTAGTGCAGTGTCATCCTTTTACTTTTGGTTCGGGTGAAGGTTGTATTTGGTCCTTAGGAATAGCTAGATTGGTGCTTACATTTCTGATTTCCTAATCTCATTTATCAGGTTCTTCTGAAGTTTTCTTACCCCCAGTGCCCATCTTTGGAACAGCAATGTCTGAGAATGAGAACATATTATGTGCGCAATTGCAGTATTTCCATCTGCCCTCTCTACGGCACCATGGCCTGCACAGCTGGTATGCTGAAAACTGTTATGAAAAGTCGTCCTTCCTGTGCAAGCGCAGTAAGTAGGCTTTGTTGGATTTGTAATACATACTGTATATTAGGGATGCACCGATACCACTTTTTTAAGGCCGAGTACGAGTACCGAAACTTTATCCTGAAGATGGCGGACGCGGCACAGGTACTCGTTTTATGTTTTGGAGTATTAGTACGAGTACTCATGCAAATACTCGGTATCGCGGCCGATACCGATGCTTGTATCGGTGCATCCCTACTGTATATCTTTCTTTGCTATCTATAGGCGCGGATTTGAGCCAGCAGTTAAATGTTGTTTCCAGAAAATTTTTACATGTTGGCACAAAAATATGTGGTTCAATAGAATCGAAGTATGTGTAACAGCATGCTAGTAAAGCCACTCTAGGGTTAAAGGAGGCGTATTAACAATACTGATTTGGGACTCCAAGCTTACAATCTAGTCCCAGTGAGCAGCAAAAGGCTAAGCAATTTCAGTATAGGAGAGTAGTCTGTGCAACTGTGTCAGGACTGAAGTTCAACTTTAATTTATTAAACACTATTCAAGTCTAAACAGGTTAATTTAGCCATCTATTTTAGGACAGTTTGGCAGGTCTTCCAAGTTCACTTTAGAACAGTGGTTCTCAACTCGTGGGTCGCGACCCAAAAGTGGGTCGCGACACCCTCTGCAGTGGTACAGTAGAAAGACATCATGGCACACTCACAAACTAGCATGTAAAACAACTTGTCTCACCACTAAGGACAATGACAGAGGTTTGGATACACGTCTTCTGCAAAGGATGTGTAAGCCGCACTGCCGCGCCAAGGCACCTCTTATAGTGCGGTCCTAACTCTAAACTATGAGAGTCTCCATCTTGGAGCACATGGGGCAGAAGATATCAAATTGGGTGCAGGCCTGTCAGGAGGACGCCCCACCTCCTTAAAGGTACAGAAACACACTTTTTTTTAAATATTTAATTTTTATTCTTTATAAACTTTTAAATTTTTTTTAATTCATTTACTTTCAGCAAAATATATATTGCTGAATACTGCACAAGTTGTTTTGTGTAATAAATTAAAATGTTTCAGAAATGAAATCATTTTTGGGTCACGCCTTAATGACCAAGGAAACATGTGGGTCCCGAGGTTACACAGGTTGAGAACCACTGCATTAGAAAGTATAGATAAAATAATTGGGGCTTTCCTGCAGTCTCCAGAAATTATTCTGCCCATTGTTTTGGTCTTTTTATTTAACTTTACTATAAGCCAGACACTTGTCTATGGAGAGTAGCCAGATACCAGCTGTATTTAGAGTTCAAGACACAGTTGCTGAAGTTCATCTGTACATTACAGTCCAGTTCACAGATGTTGACTGTTTGGGATTTAGTAATAGAACAGAAGGTTCTGCTGTTGTAATTACAGCTTCTAACAGCTCAAAGGCACTAAAGAGCCCAAGAGAAACAATGTGACATTACTTAAATCACTAAGTACTGCTCTGGCTTTCAAAGAAACTTGTGCAAAGGCAAGAAAACTTGTCAACACTGATTTGTTTAATAGGCCATAAACATTTATGTGATGGTAAATTAATGCAACGCAACAGGAATTGTTTGCTCAATATTGCGGTTTCTTTGCTAGGCCAGACTTGTGTTGACATCAAGGACAATATTGTGGATGAAGGCTACTACTTCACTCCTAAAGGGGATGATCCTTGTCTGAGCTGCACTTGCCACAATGGAGAACCTGAAATGTGTGTAGCTGCTCTATGTGAAAAACCACAGGGATGCCAGCAATATCGCAAGGATCCCAAAGAATGCTGCAAATTCACTTGTCTTGACCCAGGTAAGTGGGACCTCCTTATTGGAATATGGGCTGGAAGGTACTTTACAGCTGGCAAATGTGTGCATTTCAACCAGTGTTTTTTTGTTTTGTTTTTTAATGAAGGTGCAGTTCAATTGATGCTAGGATATAACTAGTGTTGCAATTTGCTATTACTGCTTGAGATGACTGCTATATCATTTATTATTCATATATGACTGCAGCACCACATTTTTAGTAGCCATTTCTCTAGTATTATAATGGTAAACTCTCATGCTTAGTTAATCATTTAAAAGATAATTGGTTATTGCAGAAACCCTTTTAATTGTGTAAGCACAATGGAGACCTATAATGCTATTCAAAACGCAAGTAAATTATTTCTTTGGGCTGCAAGATACTGGCATCATACTATACTTTTTTTTTTGTATGAAAAAATGTCAAAAACAAAACAGCTTTCCCAAGAAACACATACGTTTTGTGAATTAAGGTTATTAAGTGCATTAGATTTTACAGAATTCCTGTCTTGAGAAAAAGAGGACAAACTGAATCTAACGAAGATAGAAGAAGCAGCAGAAAGTGGAAATCTAAAACTGAAGCTTGAGAAACTAATGCCTGTACGGGTCCTTTTTGCTGCCTGCTTTGGTAACTCCTTCCCATCCATAATCTATATATTAACGGCCCAATGCACGATGCCTCATGCTGAGGATACATTAATGAACCTCCTCCGCCTGGCAGATACCAGCCGATTACTTTGACGTTGTCAACACCTGACTGTCGCTGATGGCTTTGGTCTCCACTAACAATAGGGAACCAATCAGTGTGGTCCATATTATGTCGGCTATGACATATGCTAGCTGAAGATGTCGCTTAAAAATGGTTTCAGTTTACTTGTATGTGGTAGTTTGCCTCTGTTTGATACTGTAATAGTCTAAAACTATTTTAGTATTAAAAATGTCATTTTTGTCCACTTTTTTTAGCACGTTAAATATAAAAAAAGGTTTTTATTAAAACAGTGTATATGTCTTTAGAAATTAGTCATAGTTATAGTTTGTTGTTATTTTAAAGATATGGACAAAGGTCCACTGTAAACAAAAAAAGCCCTAGAATGCCATAGATGTGCAAAGTTGTAATGGAGGCAAATGGAGGAATTTTTGATGAGTGTGATGATTAGGACAGTCGTATGAAATAAAAAATAAAAAAAATTGTCACCTTGAGGAATACATTTATTATTTATAAGTATAGAAAATTGCTAGATGCCAGAATCTTGAATGAATGCTAGCATAAATATCACTGGATTTAATTGGGCCAGCCACAGTTGCCTTGTCTTATCAAAGAACAATGGAAAATTTGGATGAAATTCAGCTCTCAATATCCTTCTATTGTAGTCTGTGTTATATATGTACATACTAGAATAAAGCACACTTGCTTTGGAGTGGCTCACATCATACAGCAGTTTATAGCCCGCCTCTAGCAGCCCTAGCTGCTATGCTTGCTTTCAATACTGAGCTGTCCTGAGCAGTATTCTTCTCCACAAAATATCCTGACTTCTAGGATGTATGTAATATAGCCACACTCAATCCAGAAGATTGAGCACATGCTGAAAATGCAGGACGCCATGTTCCCTTCCCCCTGAGGGGATCTTGCTGTAAAGTAGCTGCGCTGGGGTTATGGAGCCTGGACTTGGGCGTTAACTTTACTCTACTTGGAAAGTCTGAAAGACTGAAGAGATTTGTAAAAACATAAAAATGTTAATGTGCATCATCTATCTTACATGCAGTTTGCGGATGTATTTTTAGTTTCTTTTTCTGACTGGTTTATCATAATGTTAACGTTATTAGATGGTTTTCTTTTGAACAAACACACTAATATAAATATTTCTGTTGCGTTTTAGATGGCAGCAGCCTTTTCGATTCAATGGCCAGTGGTATGCGTCTGATTGTGAGCTGTATCTCCTCTTTCCTCATCCTCTCTCTGCTGCTTTTTATGGTTCACCGGCTACGTCAAAGGCGGAGGGAGCGCATTGAATCCTTAATTGGGGCCAACTGTAAGTAGTTTCCCTGCAGCATTACTTTTTCCCCATCAATATTTTGAACATAAAAAGAACATAAAATGATGGTTTGAGTTGATAAAAAGTTTTTTGGACGTTTTTAAATAGCTTTATAGATGTGCAATTTAGCTAACAATATTAGAGGTGAGAAGACAATGTTCGCTTCCAAACTGTAATTAAATATGGAGGTATGGAGAGTAGTTAAACTTTATTTCCTTCTGGCTAAAAGTCTGTGATGCAGTCCATTTCTGGGTCATGGAACCAGCTTCTGCTTGTCTTCAGTATTCCATATCTTTTGAATAAGATTATGAGAAATGTTTCCACACCTGGAGAGTTTCCAGAGCTAGTCCTTTTGAGAAATGGATCACAAAATGACTTGAAGCCAGGTTATTGGGACCGCAGAGATGAATACTATTTACTAATTTGCTTGTCTCCCCCCTGATCCTCAATATCTCTTGCTTAATAGTTGAATAGAATTTTGTTCACAATTGCTTTTATGTTTGCTGTTGCCATTTAAGTTCTCTATAAATGCCTAACAATTTTTTTTGCTAAAAGTACAGACCTTGGGTGTCTCGTTTTTGATTTTAGTTTTACTGTGTAGTATGTCATGGATCTGGACCAAGGAAGCCTGATTAGAGTTCAGACCTTTTTGACTTCATTAGCTGCTTGTTGAATAGGATGAAGCCTGGCACACATTGCAGGCAAAGCGAAGAAACTTGAAAAAATTGCAACCTTCACTTCACGCTGCACCGCCCCCAGCTTCTCTACATTGTAGTTTGTATTGCAGTTTATGTACTGTAGGACTTAAATGAACTGCTACGGATGGCTTGGTGGCAGATACCACAGCATACCTTCAGTGGTCTAGTGGAGTCCATGCCTCAATGGGTCAGTGCTGTTTTGGCAGTAAAAGGGGGACATCAATGATTATGATATTTAATTTTCTTTAAATATTTTTTATTTTTAGAAACGTATTTAAATATTTTATATTATTTAATTGTATTAATTATGACATATTTTATTTTCATATTTTAATATTGTAGGATTACATATTTCAATTTAATTATTAACCACTTGCTGACCAGGTATTTACACCCCCTTCCTGTCAAGGGGTGCTGCGGTACTTTGACATTTATTCCGTTCAGCTGTACTGAAATTAATTTTATACCATTTTTTTGGGGGACACATAGATGGTCTGTGCTGGTCCCGGGCTCGCATCGGGCACTGCGGAGCTCGGGACCAGTTGGAGGGGGGACCGCACACACCAGCAATCCGCTGGCTCTATAGCCGGCAGGTCGTTTGTATGTAAACAGGCATCACTGCCTGTTTTTAAATCCAGGCAGTTTCCCCGCTTGCGCGCAAGTGGGCGGGGCTAACAGGGCCTGTTACATCCAGGAAGCTCCCAGCCGTATTCTTACAAAGGCCGGCCGGGAAGGGGTTAAATACATGATTAAATATTTTATTTTATTGATTTTATATAATATGTTGAAATATTTAATAGACAAGTAAAGACAGAACTTGGGCTGGAAGGAAAACAAACCACGCCGACTTATCTCCTGAACTCACCAGATGCTTTTGTCTGGGGAAATCCGATTGGCTGCTCGCAGGAACCCGCATCCTGGCGCATGGATTCATATGCGTGCGCTGATTAGCTAGAGATTAAATGTTTCATCTCGCCATGCTGAGCTGCGCGAGCTCTCGCCTAGCCTAGCTGAGCGTGGGAGAAGGCTTTGCTTGACACACTGCACACAAAGGGCCGCAAGTTGCCGCTTCCCTGTGCTCCGCGTGCAGTGTGTCACGGGCTTTAACTAACATCAGTTATTGTGATTTTAAAAATATTTAGTAGTCTGTTATGTAATAGGGGAGTGGTTTCCTTTAATTATGTTTTATCTGTCATAGTGCATCACTTTAACCTGGGTCGCAGAATGCCAGGCTTTGATTATGGGCCTGATGGTTTTGGTACCGGTCTCACCCCCCTTCACCTGTCTGATGATGGAGAAGGTGGCGCCTTCCACTTCCATGAACCTCCTCCACCCTACACTGCCTACAAATACTCTGACATCCAGCACCCTGATGATCCACCACCACCATATGAAGCATCAATATGTCCAGACATCATATTGTGCTCAACAACAGGTGAGAATGCATCTGATTATTGTCCACTAGAAAAAGGAAGTTGTTATTTTTGTGGTTGAAATTGTGATAAAATGTGTAGGTTGGGCATTTATTTTAAAGACAGGAGCCAGACTTTTTTTGTGCTAAATCACTCCAAGCATATAGCAAACAACATTGTATAAGAGCAACAGTATCAAGCATATGTTTGCCTATACTATGTATCTTTCATCTCTTCTATAGTATCACAGGTCAGACCAACACCACACCATTTTCAAGATGTTTTCCAGCATTGTGCAATTAACAGCTTACCTCACATAAAACAGAAGGCCCCACTCTACGATTACCAATATATAACAGAACTAGACCTCACCAAAGGGGTAGCTAAAAATGATGATGCTCGGGTTAAAAGGTTTCTATAGCAAATTACAGTATTTGAGATAAAACATTATAATAAATATAAATTTGTTTCTAACTCTTTTGGACATGTTTTTATTTACTATGATTATGTAACCTAATCTTCTTGTATAAACCTGAAAAAAACAGATCAAGTGGCTCGTCAATCTACTGTTTTGGGTCAGCTTTCAACTGCAAGCAGCAGCAATGCCTCTTCACCTCAGACTACAGAAGAACCACTGCCGCCAGCAGGCCTGCAAATGCCACAACTACAAGAAGAAGCAGAAGATGCTGAAGGTAGAAGCAGTGCACTCCTTGTGGCCCCCAGTGTTTTGCAAAGTGAAGCCTTCTCTAGCCCTGGTCAGTCACGGCCCTCACCCAGTAACTGTTCTCTGAACACCGTTGTCTAAAAGAGGGAGAAGAAAGCACGTGAGATCTGGGAATGACATTTGGTCAATGCTGTTGGTAGAGCACTGACTTGAAGAACTGCTGGAAACTTTTTAGTACTTATTTCAGGATGCTTTCAGAACAAAGTTTTTTACCTTAGAATGTTTTTGCCTCCCCTTTAACCCGTTTGCTACCTAAAATGTTTCTGCCATTTCACAGAGCTCCCCGGGCAGATCATGTGATAGACGGTTTACATCTTGTCTTTTACATTTGAATGATTTATCGTGTAAATATTACATTTCAAGTGCTGCACTTTCTCCATTCCCCCTAGAGTGTATGTGCGTGAGTGAGAGGGACAGTATCTTTTATACATATTTTGGGATTGTATTTTGCTTCTTTTGGACACTTGAACAACTTGCAATAATCAAGCAAGAACTGCAATCATGGGACCCTTGAACATGCTGTAAATTGAGCTCCAGCACGGTGGAAGATGCAGAGAAGTGCACAATGAATTTCAGGACAAGTGACTTGTTTGGTTTTCACGCTGAGATGTGACATTGCCATTAAGTCTTTGGCAGTAATGGATTTATTATGGATTGAATACTTTTCCCTTATCCTTCCCAAGCACGTAACAATATATTTGTGAGACCTTTGTATGTGTGACAAACTTGCATCTGTTGTAGACTTCCAAGGAGTAGATGATATCTACAGTTGGGACCAGGAGCTGTTTTTTTTTTTTTCTTCTTCATTAAAGGTAAAGACTAATTATCACTCCAGCTTTGAAAATAATACAGATGTGTCCATTTAGTGTTCCTTTTGCCTTAGTTAAATCGATACCCAACTATCTGCAAAGAAAATTGATCTTTAGCATATCACTGCATGATGACATATGAAATGTTATGATGGATTGGTGAGAGCATGTCAATTCGGAAACACTGCCAATGGGATACAGGAGAGATTGTGCTAGAACTTTTCATTTCGGTTTTACAGTTCTAACAATTAAATATGTGGTCTGTTTTGGGGAAAAAAAAGTTTGCCTTTTTAAATGTGGTTTCTTCCATCAAGTGTTATTCCAAAAGAAAGGCTTACCTAAATCTAGTGATTTTCTGCTCCATACCAAAAATAATTTTGGAAAGTGTATTTATATCGTGATAGGCACAGATGGCTATATGCAGGTGTCTGCTATAATGGTTCTTTTCAGCTTTCTCACAGCCTTAAAATAAGAGTTATTATGGCAAACAAAGATCTTTATACCTTAATGAATTGAAGCTTTGTTCTCTGCAGCTGGTTTATGAAAGCTGAAAAGAGGTACTTAGTTGCTGTTAGCTGCAGTTCTAAGGTTGTGTTGGGGGGGGCGGCGTGGATTACTAACTTTTTTCCTAACATCTTTACATTGTGGCTTGCCTGGTGTCGCAACCTGTTTCTGAAATCTTCAGCATTCTCCTCCCTGCCCAACATTGACTGTCTGAAGCTGGACAGGCTTGCAGAGTGGCTTTCCATTAAAGTGAACGGCAGAAACTTACATGTGTGCATACAACTCTTTACTGGAGACTGCCACCGAGGCAGGCTGTTCAGTGAAGATATCAGGACACTGGAGTTGTAGGTAAGTTTTTAAAGTATATTGAAAACCTTGGGGGGGTAGAAAAGATCAAGTGAATGTATTCTTTAATTTATTTACTACTTGTAGATGGCTGAGTAAATTATCTGAGCCACATGGGCGTTATGTCTTGCAGTTTAAAAAGCTATATCACTTTATCAGAATCTTATTTTTCTTTTTTTAAATTCTGAAATGTTGAATTTTTTGCTCTTAAGATCTAATGATCACAGTGTACAGTTGGCTGGACATGAAAAACAGTTGCACAAAAAGCATGTAACAAAACATGTTAGATTGCTTCTATTTGATTAGCTTCTGCAATGTTCTTTCCTTGTTACATTTTTGCACCTAAAGGCATTTTAAAAACGGCCAGTAACAGCTAATCTTATCATAAATGTGCAGGGTTCCTAATGAAAGTTTTCTTTAATAGTTTAACTTAAACTGTCTTTTAGTTAGACTCCTAGGCCTTGTGAGTTACCTTAAATTAAACCTGTCATAAAGGAAATATGGGGCTGCCATTGCTGGCTCCATCTGAAAATGTTATTTGCTTTGTCTTTTTTTGCTGACCCACTGGCCTCAACACCTTGATCTTATGGTAATAACACACAATTATAGGTTTAATTTAGAAAGCTGGTAAACATGTGTTTGTTTTTCCATAAAGGTTGCTGTTTTTCAGACATCCGACTGCTATCTTCAGATCCTGTATTACAATAATCTTCAACAGTCTCCAAATGTACAATACTTCATATATCGGAATATATGAGGATATCTTCAAATCCTGCTGGTTATCATTGCTGAAAATGATAGTCCTTATGACAGCCATCTAAGCCATTAATGGCTTCATTGTATCCCTCAGCACTGTAGTTATAACAGTAAGAGCTTCCTATTGAGATGAATGAGGAAAGATTACTCATCGGTGCTCTGCTGCTCTTGCGTTGTCTGCTCAGGTATGGAGGTGAGGTAGGAGACCGGAAAAGGTTACTAAGGTAAAACCATTCACACAGGCTTCAGCTTGCATAAGAGCAAGCCACGGCATTTTGCGAAGCTTTCGGCCATCTTTAAGCAATTTTACTGAAGCTTTTTTTTTTTAAAAAAGCATCAGTTCAAGTTTGGTAATGTTAAATACAGATCTTGATGGGTTAGTGTTGACTGTCACTTTAAGCAAGCTGATAGCTTCAATAAGCGTCCCATAGTAATAAAGCTTACAGCAGCCTGCAAGCGGCTCATCTAAAGTAACAGTCCACATTAAGATCTGTGTTTTTAGCTTAATGTGTATTTCCACCTTTCCAGCCAAATTTCCAAATCCCCCACTAGTTTGAAGCAGGATTATACATAGAACTTTAAAGGGAGCTTGAATTGTTCAGAATAACTTGCTCAACAATACGCTATAACAGGGCTGGGCGAATCCCAGTTGCCATCTGGATGAAAATAAACTCAGACGACCAGGTATTTCAGTATTTTATATGCAGTTTCATTGACTACATTTCCACTTTAAAGCAGGATTTCCTTATTGACTGCAGCTCTCCAACCATCACTAGATGACACCTAATGGAAACAAGACCCCCTCAATCAGTGAACACTCCTGAAACAATACATTGGAATTGCATGCTACCACGGCGCTCCTGTGCAAAAATATTAAAGAAAAATAGAGATTTGTCCCCAAGAAATATCATCTATCTGTGCACAATTGTTAAAAGTACCAAAATAAGTTAAGTTAAAACCTGAAGACACGCCTCAAGGAGTGTGTCATGATCACTTGACTTTGTAATAGCATTAAATATTTGGGTGGAGCGGATATTATGCAAACTGATACCCTGAGGGATATAAGATGCCAGAATTGAATCCAACGACAACACAAAAATGATCAGATTTGGCCATGAAATGACGTTTCAATATTTACATTACTTTTTTTTGTTTTTAGGGCATATTTTACTTTCAGACACTGCTTTAAAAGTCAAAGCTAAACTCTAGCTAGATATAAAGACACAAATGAGTACAGCTCTGTAATTATGAATACACCATTAAATGTATTTTTAAAATACATGAACTGCAGTTATCTGAATGTGACCTGGTATCAGGTTCTTGCAGTCCATCTACAGCAAAGCTGGAGTGCGAGAAGAAGCAGCACTAGGAGCTGTCTGACATAGAGCATGCTGATAAGAAAAAAAGGCAGAGTGACAAAGATGGTAATCACATGCACTTCTTCACCGTCCATTAACAGGCTAGGGCTGTTTAGGGATAACCTGGGTTTAGAGGAAGTGGGTTGAACGATGCAGTTAGCAGGAAAAAAAATGTAACGTGGGAAATAGTGAATATTGACTTCATTTTACCCTTTAAATGGCTATTTATTTTTATCTTGGAATTTTTTTAGGAGTTTTGCTTTAAAGGTAAGAATTATGAATTCATTTTTGCCTTTTTGTAAAAGAATTGTCCTCACATGTTCAGATATTCTGAATTCAATGTTTTGTTTCACCAAACTCTTAAGGAATTAAAACAAAGCGTTATGCACGTGCCTAAGTCAAATTCTAGATTCCATTTGTCGAAGTATTTCCCTGGTGAACGTTTTCTTCTCTGTGAATTATTAATGTTGTACTCTAAAAGGTTCTTCTGTCATTACAACGGTTGGGGTTTTCCCCTTTACATGGTAAAAGAGGATTGGTTTCCTCCACCAAATGTGACTTGCCGCATATATTTTGAAATGGAAAGAATATCTGGGATGAAATATCTTGTCAGATTACTGTGTAGGTAGGTCTAACAATTAGCAAACTGTCATTTAGTAATGCTGCCAGTCTTAGGATAGAGCAACCTCCCAGAAACGTAATTGCAGGTAGTACTGTAAGTACATGCTCATGTATACCATGACAGAAAACCAAGATTGTTCGTTTGAATAATGTCTTAAATGTCTAAAATTAAACAACGTCATGCAGATGAAAGACTAAGTTACTTTTTTACACCTCAATCGCTCAGTCATGCGTTTTTATGACTTTATAGAAGATCTCTAAACACATGAATGCATGTAATTATTTTAGTGGTATAATTCACACACTGCGTTTACTTGCGCCTAGGCGCAATCAGTTTAGCTGCGTTTTGATAAATGTGTGTTCAGGAGCAGAAAGGATACGCGTCTAAAGGCATGTAAATGTAATTTAAATTCAGAAGAAATGGTTCTCGGGAGTCGAAGTATAAAGTTTGTTTTATACTAAGGGCAATTTTCCTGCGCTTGAATAAAACAAGCGAAGGAGCCTCGTGTGTGATGGCTGACTTCATTATCTACATATACATTTATGCTTATACATGAACATTTTTGGCCATGAGTGAAGTCCTTAGGGGCTTCATTGATAAAAGTTCCATCCAGTGTATACCGTTTGCATGACACTAGCACTCCTAGATGGCGCTGACAAGTATAATACCTATAAGTGTCCTCACCATCTAGGGACACTAGTGCTGTGCAAATGCATCCACCTGGCATTTAACTTTTATAACTGTAGCACTAAAAGTCTGGTTTTGCTTGGCTGCAGGTTTCTCTTGATTCCTAAGTTGTATAGTGAAACAGGTGTAAATTATTTCTAGATGGCCACTACCAGGGTACCATTGATTAAGGGCCCATTCACATCACATCCTGACCAGATTGTTTCTGGACCCAAAGTGCATCCTAATGTATCCCTATGCTATTTCTGGCCTCTGTTCACACCAGCACAGTCTGTTCCAGACCAGAAAAATACTGCATGTCTAATTTTTTCTGGTCTGGAATGCACTGGAACACATTTGAAAAGCATCAAAAATGCACTGCAACGCACCTGAAAGCCTATTTTTATAATGTTGGGGGGTTTTACGTCATTTTCAGGCCTAAAATGTGGAATATAACATGGGTGCAAAAAATGAAAAAAGGGCCTCAGTCACGAAGGGGTTAAAAATGCTCCGAAATGCAGTAAAATTGTGGTAAAAACACAATGCACTGCATTCCAGATCTGGTCCGGAAAATGGTGTGAACAGGCCCTTAACCAAGGGTAAGCAACATTGGCACTCCAGCTGTTGTGGAACTACAAGTATGATGGGATTTGTAGTTTCACCATAGCTGAAGGGCTGAGGTTGCTTACCCCTGGAGTAAAGTATTTCCCTTACTGTGTTGTAAATGCGGTCCAAACTTCCAATGACTGTATAAAGGAGGCAGACTTGTTTTGTCACTGGAAACTGTTGTCAAGGGATATTCTGCACCTGGTTCAATAACCGCTTCTTGATTGCAATAGGAAGCTCGATCTGGCTGGATTTTGTTTCTGTAAATGACAACCACACTCAAAATCACAACCTCATCCATCATCCATTATGGTTGTGTGTGGGTTCAATCTGGTGTTTTAAGACTTCATTACCTGATGCTTCAGATCTGCTGTTATAAAATCCTGGGCTGATCACCTGTCGCTCATTCCTATTTCCCCTTGCCATTAATCTGAATTCATGGGAGATATCCTAGACCAATAGAAACAGGGACACTGGCACTCCAGTTGCAATGTCTCTGCCTGAGGAAGGGGATCCTACGTGACCCCGAAACATTTGTTGCATATCAGTGTGATATGCTGCACCACGTCAATAAATAGGCGTTTTTGAATTACAACTGGAGTGACGGTGTTCCTGTTTCTACTGATGTATGTAACGGCTGCCAACCGTTAATCACCGCAGCACCCATCTTGTCTTTTTTTGGAGCAAGCGCTCAGGAGTGCGATGGGTTCATGGACTCTTATATTCTAGACCAAGGCACGCTTCAAGAAGCCTAGAACAGAAAGTGGTGTTTAATGTGACCTTCACACATGATATGCAGGCACTGAGGTAAGTCATCTTAGAACACTAGATTCACACATACACTTCACTTTGGGGGGTGGTTTCATTTAAGCCCCAAGAAGAGTAAGGATCGGGATTGCTAACTGTTTAGTTACAGTGCAAGTCATCAAGTAATGTGTTTCTTTCAGGTCTTTTGTCACTCATGGTTCCTGTGGCAGTGTGTAAATCATTTTGGAATACCATGTAGATCTGACACGATGCTGTATCTTTCAGCCCCTGTGACTTCCATTTTTTGTTGTTACAGTACGTATAATTGGACACTAAATCTACTGATTTTTCTCTTATGTTACTGTGAGAAACATTTCATTCAGAGGCCAAAATAAAACTGTATTCTGGAGTTTCTGCATTGTTGGAGTCACACTGATGTTTGCTTACTCTTAATACATGAAATGTCTTTAGTGCAAATATTTTTCTTTATAATGACCCCTGAAGCTTTTTTCTTGGTTTATGTAACTTTAGTAGGAAAGATTCAGTAGACCAATTAAGGACACTCTATGTCCTTAAGCTATGCTGGTTGCAGCTGTCACAACAGAAAGGCTCAGCTTTTTTTTTTATCTGACATTCAAACAAAAATTAAAAATCCAATTGCTTATTGGCTCTTTTGGTCTTTTGCAAACCACTGCTCTTGTACTAGTTTGTCCAATTTGTCAGGCACCATTCCAGTATTGGGAGACAGCTATGAACTGATTCCGAAAGTGGTGCGGGTTCTTGGGCAGGCTTGGTAAAACATAATGGGCCTGTCTCTTTCATTGTACACCATGCTGCTCACTTTAGGGAGACTTCTACTCACTCCATATCATGTTCCTTTTGACAGGAAGGGAAGCGAAAAATGCAAGAATGGGAACAGTGGTTTTGCATTTCTATCTGGGAAGGAAAGTACATTTTCCTGGAGATCCACTTCAAGAATGGAAATTAAGATTCTTACAACCGCCCATTTTTTTTTTTGCGTAGAAGGAGGAAACTAAAGTGATTTGAATTGAGGATGGCATTTGGCACATCTACTCACCTTAACCATAAGATCTCAAAAGTGGTGACACAACCCCTGGCTATGAAAGCTCTAGTTGATAGTGATTATCTAGATCTGTGAGGGTGCAGAAATTAGGCCTAATTTGCAATGTAGCAGTTTGATACAGCATTTTTACTTAAACTGTCTGCATTTCTGTTTTCAATCATCTTTATTCATTTTAAATAGCGCCAAAATATACAATTAATGACCTCAAATGTCAACAACATTCTTCTCCATTATTAAGAGAACAATACACAAAAAGAATTACAAATGAAAAACACCATAAGTACCCCTTAAACCTTTTAAAATGCCTAGATACCTTCTTTGCTCGTATTCTTGCAACCCCATTCATCTTTCTCCTCACTTCTTCCCAAAACAAAATAAGAACCCACCCTTGTTAATTTTCCTCTCTCCCCCCAGTTTCCACTCGCCTTCCCCACTTTACACCTTAATCCTTAGACCCTAACTTCTATCTAGTAAAGTCATTTCGAAGTCTACTGCCATGTAATTTTGTATCCTTCGGTCCCTAGTTTTCTTAAAATTGCAGGGAGTTTTTCATTTATCATATACCATCCCATCTTTCTCCTTACTTGATGTATGGAGGGGGTACTAGAGCTCCAAGCCCTTGCCAATGTCTGTTTTGCTGCTGTTAGTAGGAAAGCCACTAATTTAAACTGCATGTTTGTACAGCCCTCCGGTCTTAAATTAAGCAAAGCCTCCCATGGGTTACCTTTTATTCGCCTACCCAATACTTGACTAGTCATTTGATAGGTACCTATCCATAACCCCTTGATTTTGGGACAGCTCCACCATATATTTAACCTTGAAACCCATCTCATCGCATCACCTAAAACACTTTGAGGAGGTTCCCCCTGCAAAGCTATTTTAAGGCGGACCTTGTACCAACGAAACAGAACTTTATAGTTTGCCTCTATTGCTGTCACATTGATTGAACAATGTGTAATGCAGTCCCAGATCTGTGCCCAATGTTTTGGTTCCAATCGCCTACTTAGATCTTGTTCCCATAGAAGCGTGTATCTAGGGAAGCTTAAGTTTATACTTTCCATCAGTATCTTATAGCTAATGGATAAGACTGATGTGAATGCGCTCTATGTAAAGTGCTGTGTAAATTGTCAGCGCTATATAAATAACCTATAATGAATAAGCAGCCCCCCCTCTTACATTCGCTGTTCTTTTACTCCTTTAGTCCAAAACATACAACTTCTTAGGGCTCATCTCAGCTGTGACCCAAAGTCCTCCATCCCACACTGTTCTTACATTCGCTGTTCTTTTACTCCTTAAGTCCAAAACAAACAACTTCTTAGGGCTCATCTTCTCAGCTGTGACCCAAAGTCCTCCGTCCCACACTTTTCTTACGTTCACTGTTCTCTAATTCCTTTCTTCAAAAACCTCACTACGTCTTAAGGCTCATCACCCGTTTACAAGTTCCAATCTCTTTCCTTAGTCGTGCGCTCTCTCCTGTTGCACCAGTGTGGTCTCTTCACACCAACGATACAGGTCCCCGCACCTCCAGGAGATCTTATACCTATGTGTAAGCCCCCTAATGTGATAGCAATTAAATTAAGTCAAAACATTGTATACAAAAACAAAACTATGTAAAATAAATGTAAAGAAAAAAAAAAAGCCCCCCCCCCCCCCCCCCCCCCGTGGATCTCTCACACACTTCTGTTCAAAAATCGTTAGTCTATAGGGTGGAGAAGCTTTAACTAATATTGATTGTATAAAACACCTGATTTGAAAGTGCTAAAAAATTCTAGAGTGGGGTATCTCCTACCTAGCCTAAATGACATAATCTCTGATTGATACAGAAAATCCTTTATTCTATAGAGACCGGTCTCTATCCAGATTTGTAACCTATTGGGTTCTTCAAACCCAGGTAGTTGCTAAATGTACCTGTCAAGAAGCAAAATTCCTCAAATATCTAACCCCATCCCAAATCTTAAGAGAATACCTAATTATTGGATTAATAGTATGTGTACGTTGTGAAGGTAGACGCCAAAGCAGGGTCTCTATACCTTTGGGGTTGACGTCTTCTGCTTTTATGTTTACCCACAAAGGAGCAACCGCACCCGGGTAGTAAGAAATCACTGGTGTAATCTATCCCACTTGAAAACAAGACATTAAATGTGTAACCCCAAGACCCCCTTTGCTCCTGGGTTGAACTAGAACTTTCTTAGCCCCTCGTGGTTTTTTCCCTTCCCATATAAAATGTAGGAATATCTGCTGAAGAGACTTAATCACATATAACGGAATCTTTATTGACAGCACCTGAAAAAGATATAGTAACTTGGGTAGCAGGATCATATTTACTGCTGCTATTCTGCCCAACCAAGATATCTGATACTTCTTCCAGGATTCCATCATCTGTTTGACCTGACTTATGACTGGAGTATAATTTGCTTGACACAATCATACTCGGCTACTAAATGCACACCCAGGTAACTAATACTATGAGATTCCCAAGTAAAGGGATACTGACCCTTAAATCTTTGGGGCTGATTTACGAAGCCCAACACGCACACGCGCAGGCTGCGTGCGCGTTTTAACCCGCAAAAATGCATTTACCAAGCGAACACGCACATCATGGCACGGTTTCACGCTGGCATGGCGCGTTTTTATGTATTTACTTGCGCGCGTGTCGTGTAATTTCTAATTGCCTCACGTTTGTGGCTTTAATTAAGGAATATGAGGAAACACTATTTAATGACCGTCAACTATAGGAGTTATTTGTTTAGTGCTGCTGCTCCAATAAACCTTTTTACTTTTACAGTTTGTGTCTTGGTTAAAATTTACATCCTTGACGAACCAACATTAGTGTTTTATGTATGTCAGAACTAGATTGAGCCTACAAGCAGCATTGAGGAAAGGGCCTTTTGAGGCCGCTGCATGGGCAAGTTTCCACACAACCCCAAGTACTTTGGGTCATATGCATGGGAAATGTGTCAGTTGAGTTAAATGTTAGTTCCCTTAAGAGAAACCAGATGAGAGGGCTGCCTTTTAACACGAGGTGCCCATACACCTTACGATTATCGTATGATTTTCGTATGCGATCGACTTTTCATCCGATAATCGTATGTGTGCATTGCAGTGCATCGGGGTACCCCTTTAAATAAGGGTGCACTCAGATGCCGGCCCCCCCCCCTTGTCAATGAGTAAGGGGTACTCGTACCCCTACCCATTCACTGAAGGGTTAACTCAAATATGAATTGACAACACCAGACTTTTGAAAAAATCCTTTATTCACACACAAAACAAACATGCCGTTTTTGACAAATCCTTTAATCTGTGGGAAAATAAAAAAACAAAAGGCTCCATCGATGTAATCCAGCGTCAATCACGATGCAGGAGCCCCGCTGCCATGGAAAAAAAAGTAAAAAACCCCGCCGCGCGACGACAATCCGCTGCAGAATGTCATTGCTGATGGTAATGTCTCCAGATGGGCTGTCATGAGATGTCATGTTTTTAATGTATTAGCATGTACATGCCTGGATATGAGCGCAATACACGCGCGAGATGAGAATATATGCGCGCATATACGACCACTTGTGCGCAGGATTTTCGCAGGTGAATATGTACCATTTGCAACCCATTCACAACAGCATATGAATAATGTACACATTTCGATTTGTGTCATTGGCATATATGTACTGTTGTTGTTATATTTTTGTGTCTGTAGATTTATCAGTTTTATGATTTTGGCCAAGATGTTTGCATTGCTGTATGTGGATTAATTCTACTCACTTGATGCAGGATTTGAACCAGGGACATAGGTGTTGTGTGGCAGGTCCTCTAACCGCTCAGCCACTGGGCTTCCCTTTGCTGTTGGTTGTTGCACATCCCTATTGAATCCTCTGCATTTTAACACGCCATGCGCGCGTTGGTAGTATTTATCAAGCATCTGTAGAACCTGCATACGCAGTCGGCGTGTTTTTGCATGGCGTGTTTGTGGCGTTAGTAAATCAACCCCTTTGCCTCATTTCTTGCTTTATAGCTATACCTAGTGCTTTGGATTTAGTTATTATTTTGCAACCAAGAAACTTTCTCGAAGTTTGAAAAAAGCTTAATTAAATTCAGAAGCGAAATAATTGGATTAGTCACAAAAAAACACAGACTTATTGTCCGCAAATAAAGATACTTTATGTTCATACCCTCCTATCTTTAAACCATTAATGTTGGGATTAATCTGTGTAGCTATGACCAAAGTTTCAAACGCTAGTGAAAACAATACTGGAGACAGTGGGCAACCCTGACTTGTCCCACGTTGCAACGGGAACCTCTCTGACCAATATCCTGAATAGTGTATAAACACCTTGCCTGATGTCTAAAGATAACAAAACACTAGTTATTTGGCTATGCTTCACTAGATACATAAAATGCAGCAATCGCTTTTCTCTTAGGCATAAACCTTGTTGATCTCTCCTGATAAGGTCTGAAATACCTGTATTGAGTCTATAGGCCCACATTTTTGTCAGTATCTTTACATCCTGGTTATGGAGAGCTATTAGCCTATAATTAGGCCAATTAGTCTCAACCTTATGCTGCTTCGGTATCTTAGTAACTGCCGCTGTTAGTGTCTCTGGACCCAGATGGCACCACGGTAATAATTGATTAACTCTGTCAAATATGGTGAAAGAATATGCATAAACTTCTTGAGTACAAAGCAGTGAGACCATCTGGTCCTGGGCATTTCCCTACTCTAAAACGTCTTATTGCAGCTTTTACGTCAGAATGTATTATAGGAGCCTCTAGTGTTATAGAGCTTCTTGTAAACCAGGTAGGGCTATGTCTGCGAAAAAAGCATCGATCATGTCAGAATCCACAGATAGTGGAGCACTCACAAGTTGCCACATATGTTTATGAAATTCCTTAACTATTTTAGCCGGGTCGCCAGTGGGGCCGTTTTCACCTATATTTAAATGTTTTGGTTGTCTCTGGGGATCTGGCTTACGCAACCAATTGGCTAATAGAGAATCCTGTTTGATCCCCTTTGCATAAAATGTGTGTTTAGTCCACCTAAAGCAGTCCAACTGCTTCTGACGCTCTTGCCTTTTCCTGATAGAAGATGTCTGTATCAAAATGCCTTGAATCACTGGTTTATGGGCATTACAAAGTGTTACAGGTGATGCTACTGAAGATTCATTGATTGTAAAATACTCTTTAAGTGCCTTTTGCACCTTATCTACTACCTCTGGATCACTAAGTAAATCATTATTCAATGACCAAAAGATTCTGCTCTGACTGGGATTCAAGGCCTTAATTAACACATACCGCATCATGAGCGGACCAGGGTATTGGTAATATATCTGCTTTCCCAATCTAGGGAAGCATAGTGTTTGATGCAAATATATGGTCAATCCTGCATAAAGTATCATGTGGGCAGGAAAAGTGCGTATATTCCCTTATGGAGGGCTTTAACCCTCCAGATGTACGTCAATGAATATTGAGAAAGACGATCCCGCAAAGTCTTTGATGAAAAATTTAAAGATTCATGCAGTCTCCCCAACCCAGAACTCCTCTTATCCAGAGTTTGATAAAGAACTGCATTTGAGTCGCCACAAAGAACCTCTTTGGAATGTATATTAATACGTTTAAATAAATGGGTGAAAAATGGGCCTTGTTTAACATTTGGGGCTTAATATACCACTCTTGTTATCTGAGTTTCCCCTAGCATTCCCCTAATGTAAAAAATAACGCCCCTCAGGATCCGCCAATTCCAGATGGAATGAAAATACATAGGTTTTCCTAAATCCAACAAAAATTCCCCTTTGTTTCGTGCTACTATTTGCCAAAAAGATTTGCTGATATTTCGAAAAGTAATTAGGACATGACATCTTGAAAAAGTGCATTTCCTGTAAGCAAATATCTGCATGGACCAATCAGAAAAAAACAAAAGGCTTGGTTTCTCTTACATGGCGAATTAAATCCCTGAACATTTAACGTTAAAGGTTTCATATATTCTATAATCAAATAACCTCTTTTAGGGTCCTATAACTTATCACCTCTACCCAAGGGAAAGGGCGGAAAGGGAGAGAGAGAAGAGAAAAAGCATAAAATCCAGAGAAAAAGAAAACCCACCCAAAAGACCCTTTCATTCTACACCATACAGGTCTGTCGCTAAAGATATCCTGCAGCACATCCTCCATCCATGTCCTCCTCGAGATTCCGTAGGCAGTGAGCTTTGAATAAAGTATGTAAACATCTAGGGGTATATATCGGGCCTAATAGCCTATGAAGCAGACGATTTATGGCAATGTGACTGAAAGAAAAAAAAGTACATTGAATTTAATAAAAAAGCAAACTAGCAAGGGCAAACAGAATGTTTGTATAGTTTCAGATGCCCCAATGATGGTGCTTTGTAAAAACGTCAGGCACAATTTGTAAACTTTTTTTTACAAAATCCACCGTGTCTATTGGCAGGTATATCTTTAGATCTGGTTTATTTATATCTGGTATGTACTTTTAGGAAGCCGCTATGAAGGAGTGTGGCTGCTACAAAACTATTTGCAGTTCTGCAACACAACATTGTAAAAAGGGACATTTGCACTACCCTTACTTAATATAAAAAAAACAATGGGGGGATGTATCAAAACTGGAGCAGACAAAAACTGGAACAGCTGTGCATGGCAAATAATCAGTTTCTCTCTTCTGTTCAGTTAAGAATTGATAATGAAAGCTAGAAGCTGATTGGTTGCCATGACCAGCTGCTCCAGATTTTGTCTGCTCCAGTTTTGATAAATCCCCTTCAATGAGTGTGGCTAAGGCTGGGCACACACCTTACAACCATCGCAAGACAAAAGTCTTGCGATGGTTGTAAGGTACTTAAAAAAACGTACGATCTGCCTATCTTGCATAGGCAGATCGTACTTGCGATGATCGCAAGCCACGCCCCCTGAGGGGCGGGTTTCCGATGATCGCAATGCCGAACGGGCAGTGTGCGCTTGCCTACACCGGCCCGTCCGGCTTTTTATCTTACGAACATGCTACAGACCCGCCAAATATCGTACGATGCTCGGCGAGTTTTGAAACATGTCCGTAAGTTTAAAGTCGTGCGACCTTACAGTAGTAGAGGTCGCACGGCTTCCACACACCTTACGATAATCGTACGATCGCGGGATTTCCCGCGATTATCGGACGATTATCGTAAGGTGTGTGGGGACCTTTAGGATCCATCTGTTAAAGACACTGTGAGACAAAATATGTCATGAATGCAATGCAGTGTAACACAAGACATGTAATAAACCTGTGCTATAATAAATCAATCCAAAACTAACTAACATACTGTATATCAAAAGTGCCAGTATAATGAGATAGCAAGTCCACACTCTTCCAAGAAAGTCTCTGTGTATACCTGCAATCCTTCAATTGTGCGATCGAATTTTGTGTGCTCTTATATGTGATATTCTACCACCACGGTGCAACACAAACAATCACCAAAGTGAATCCCACACCCTGTGCAAAAACTAAACTCATCAGAACAGCTTGACTTTTATATAAACCAAAATAACATAAAAACATCTACCACTCGATGCATTTCCTCTAATAGAAAACTTCAACCCGTTCTAATGCCAAAAGCAAAAAGTTTATCAATCCTTCAATGTGGTGGCTGCATTAGTTTTTTTTTTCACCTGGTGATCTGGCCAGTAAGTCTGTTAACTTTATCTTAACCTTTAAGAGAACAAGCTATCCAGCAAAAGTGGCAGATAGAGATTGGAGACAAACCATTTAACAGTGACAGGGCTACTTACAATGATCAGCTGTTATGTAAAACCTTTATCCCAAAAGGAATAAAAAAAATGTTGCTGTAACTGCTTAACCAGTTGACATCCGCGGTGTTAAACCCCCTTCCCATCCAGGCCATTTTTCAGTATTCAGCGCTGCGGTACTTTAACTGACATTTATTCCGTCATGCAGCGCTGTACTGAAATGAATTTTATACCCTTTTTTGGGGACAGATAGAGCTTTCTTTTGGTGGTATTTATTCACCACTGGGGGTTTTATTTTTTTACTATATTAAGGAAAAATTACCGAAATTTATAAAAAAAAACAGTTTCCCCTATATTAAATGATAAAACATTTATTATTACCCAATTTTTTGGTAAAATATAAAAGATGGGGTCACGTCGGGTAAAAAGACACTAAACATGTCAAGCCTTAAAATTGCGTGCGCGCGCGAAACCTCAAAAAACGATAATACCCAAAATTGGCCCTAGGCGACGCTTTAAAAGCTGTTACCGCTCATCAGTTTAGTGTTATCAGTGATTGATGGCCCTAAAATGATTGCTCTCACTGCGACGTTCGCGGCGATATGTAACATGTGTAGCGCAATTGTAATTTTTGCGCGCTGGGGCACCGGACGCGTATTTACGTTTATAGGCGCGTAAACGTGGGGGTGGGGGAGTTAAACATTTTGGGGGGGTTTTTTCCCCTTTTTTTATATGTGGCTTTTATTTTATTTTATTTTTTTATGTGTTACTTTTCTTTTTTTTTATTTATATTTTTTTTTTTGCACTTATTGTTATTGCTATTATATAGGGGGATAACAACCCCCTATATAATAGCAAAGGCACACTGACAGGTCCTCTTTATGGAGATATTAGGGGTCTCTAGGACCCCTAATATCACCTATGGACCCCAAAAGAAGCTGATAAAGCAGAGATCTGCTTTATCAGCTTCTTCTCTCTCCAGATGACTGACAGGTGAATGCGGAAGTGATGTAACACATATCCCGGGAATCAAGGTGAGGGGCTAACGCGAACGAGCACATATAGGCGATCGGCGGGCTATGGACCCGCTGATCGCCTATATGTGAAACACCCGGTACCGGGTGTTCGCATTGGACGGGTCTTTTCTGCCCGTGCGTGCCCGCTAGGGGGCGCGCGCGAGCAGAAAAAAATTGCCGTCTGGAGACGGCAACCCGCAGATGCTGCAGTGCCGTCCGTCCGTTTTTTTACTACGGGCGGACGGCAAGAGGTTAAAAAGTGTTGGTTGGATTTCGTCTTCAAAGCTGAAGTCCAATGTAAGAATAACAAGCTCTGTTTTCCTTGTCTTTTCTGGCCTGTACAATGACAGAAGCCATAATCAAAGAAAATATGTTCGAGACATCCATCTGTTTTTGGGATACCTGCACTGAGATCCTTCTCTGCCTATTTATAACATATTCTTTGATGACCACTAGATGGCACCAATGGAGCATTTTATGGATATCTATGTAGCTTTTACAGTACATGTTTAGCTCTATTGCACACTTGGTTTGCTAATAAAAACATTACCAAGTAGACCTCTCTGTTATGTGTGTGTGTGTATTATGTGTTATGTGTATATATATATATATATTTTTTTTTTGTACATGCACATTATGGATGCACCGATACCGAGTATTTGGGCCCAAATGCTCCGATGCCTAGCCCGATACTTCTGGTATCAGGAACCCAGGCAGCAAGTCATTACACGCTGCCCGGCTTCCTGATTAGCCAGGAAGCCGGCTCCATGCTCCCTCGTCACTTGACAAGAAGCATAGAGACGCCTTCCCTGCTAATCGGGAAGCTGGGTGGCGAATCTTTACATGCCGCCCAGCTTCCCGGCTAATCAGGAAGCCAGGTGGCGAGTCATAACACGCCGCCTAGCTTCCTTAATGGTACTTCCAGTATCGCTATTCGGTATCGGCGAGTACCGGGAAAAAAATATCAGTACTCGTATTCGATACCGGAAAAACGGTATTGGTGCATCCCTAATGCACATAGGAGCATAAACTCACTTGTTGGGTGCGCCTATGTACAAAACAAAGATTGCACCACACGTTAGGTAGTGCCATGCACGCCAGAGTGAGTGAAATAATTATTTTAACTCTAAGCTGATGAACAATAAATGCTTTTAGAATGTCACCTATAGACATTTTTGAGTATTGTGTTTTTTTTTTGCTTTTTCACAGGTACACACAATTTTAAGGCTTGACACGTTTGGTATCTTTTTCCCTCTCTTGATTATTACATCTTACCTGCAGCTTGTTTTTTTTTATCACACGAATAGGACATTTTGTGAGTATCTCTGTAGAAGTTGTCTAGAGCCAAACAAAGAGTGAAAGCTCCTACTGCTGCTTTGTGCCTGAGCAATGCAGCAATTGTTTAACATGGCTGTATGCAGAATTAATTAAGTATTGCACTGTAACATTCATCTGGACATGGACATGCCTGGTGTAGACTTAAAAAAAAAAAACACTATAGTGCTGCATGTCCAAGGTTTTTTTTTGGTGACATATTCTCTTAAACAGCTCCCCGGTTAGCCTCTGGTCATTTTACTAATACTTGCTGTAAAGTTACCTTATTGAAACATTTGGCACCTTGGACAGCGAATGCTGTTTCATTTTTTTCCAGTAGATGGCGAAAAGGATTTTTTACTGTTACACAACTGACACTTTTATCTCCATGTGGTTGAAACTATATTTCAGACACGCTATATATTTCAGCTATGTAAACAGCCACACAGATATTTTTTTTTTTATAATTCTTTATTTAACGTTTTCAAAATATAAAATACAATAAATCAAATAAATATAAATACAGAGTGGGGGGAAAGAAAGGAAGGGATATGATGTACACAAGTCAAGTAAACAAAAGCTGTCTAAATTTGATTCTATTGATAGAAAAAGTCCTTAGTTATTTATTTCTATTTATTTAGGTTTGTCTTATATAACAGTATATAAAGAGCTTTCCCTCCCCCTTCCCTTCAACACCTCTCTTTAAAATCTTCATTTATTCTCTTAAGTATTTCAAACAATCAAAACAGGACATCATATACAATGTCAACAAGTACGTTCAAGTAAGTACCGTTCCCCAAAGAAAACCCCAAAATCTAAAGAAAAAAGAAAATAATTGAAGTAAGTAAAAAGGAAGCGAATTCTGACAATAAAATAGAAAGCAGAAGGTCAGGATAGAGCAAAAAGTAGTAGGAAAGAAAAGAGAGCGAGGAGATGAAAATCAGGAATAGAAACTCTCTCCTCCTCACCCATAAGCCGGGACCACAACGTCATCTCCTAAGAGTGCCAAGTCATAAACTTATGGAAAGAGCATGTTCATGCCAGTGAAGCCATGTATGATAAAAATCTCTCTTCAGTGTGGTAAAGAAAGCTGAGAGGTCTTCCATATGTTCAATTTCTTTATTTTTTGAGTACCACAAGGCCATTGAGGGGATAACAGATTGCTTCCAAATAGCGGGATGACAAATCTTAGCTGCATTGAGTAAGTGAATTAAAAGTGATTTTTGATATTTATTCCTTGAGAGACTCCAAACATGGAGAAGACATGCAGCCGGGTTATTGCATAGATTGAACCCCATCAATTTATGGATTATTGAGCAAACCCCGGTCCAATATTCTTGAAGCAATGGGCAGGACCAATAAATATGAACCAAATCACCAATTCCCTCATTGCAGCGCCAACATCTCTGAGACAATGTAAGGAACATTTTGTGTAGAATCTTCGGTACTTTATACCAGCGGGGGAGGAGTTTATAACTGTTTTCTTGTATCCTACTGGCTACAGAAGCATAATGAGAGAAGTATAGTACATCGCTCTGCTGTCTGTCTGTCTGTCTATCTATCTATATACAGTATATCATCATGTCTTTAATATGAACGATGTTCACCACAGCTGGAGAGCCGGAGGTTCCCCACCCCTGGTGTAAAGCATCGTTCAGCTCCAGCTTGGGGAGGTTAAGCACATATCCTCATGGAGGTGCTGACTGTCACTTCAGAGAAGCTGCTAGAAGGCTTCAGTAGACTTCAGCATTTCTTGAAGCTTGTTGAAAACCCGCTGAAGCCTACCAGCTTCTTGTGTAAAGCAGAACTCAAGTCAAGAATAAATTAAAAAAAGTTTCCGGTAAAAAGATAAAATTAAAATAACAGATTTTGCTGCAATACTCACTTTCTGTACTTCTTTTCTGCCACTAAACATCTCCAGTCTTCTGGGTGGAATGATGGCCAGTATTGTTTAACCTGCTTCTTCGGCGTCCAGACTGTCATGGACCCGCCCCAGTTTGGGATTGGACAGTGAAGGAGACGAAGCAACATGATCATCTCATCTCTGTTTCACTCTGTTATATCCTCCTATAATCATGCTCCTTGTTGGCACATGAACTGATTGGCTCCTGCATTCTGCCTGCTGATACTTCTGATACCACTCTGATTTCGGCTGTACATGGCCTGCAAGAGGTTGATACCATGTCAAGTTCAAGTACTTACACTGCTTGCAATTAAAGTGCAGGGAGAGTAAAACATACTCCCCCCACCGCTTAGAGCCAGCATGGGAGCTGTAACCAGTTATAGAACATCCCTTAACTAACATGATTGCAGGAGAGTGAAATCTGATCTGTAATAACCAGAATTCAGTATTATATGGTCAGATTAGTAAAAAGATAAATGATTGGTTTCTGTGACTCACTGCACTTGCATGCCTTTCAACATGGCCTACTACATTAAGTACAAAATACTTTCTGAACTTCTCTGAACTACTGAAATGGACCTGTTTATCTAATTGAGAGTAAACGAGAAAGGTAAAGAGAAACCCAGGATTGGAGTATTCTGTAACTTTTGGCATAGATCATGTTGGTGGGTCTGCACCAATTGTTCCTTGCACTACTATGTTACCGAGTGGAAGGCCCACTTCATGTGTCACAACTGGAAATTACATTTTCAATCATTTCAGGTTCTGCCCATTTGTAAATGGCCCAAAGCCCACAACTTGCAACTAGAAAATGCTCAGGCCTAGTCTTGTGGATGAGCTCTGTCCCCAAGACACCTAGTGCAGTCTATAGGCTGGTTTTTATCTAGCTCCCTCTACAACATTTTCAGGGAACCCTTGCCTACCTTTACCCAGGCATCATTTATGTGTAATCTTCTGCACTCACTTCACCCTTGAGAAGGTCAGAGCAGTCACCAGGCTCACCAGCCCTCACTGCCAGAACAGAACCTCCACAGATGCCATACATCTCTCTTCAGCTTCCCAGCCACACAAGGAATGAATAGTAAAAAATCAGTGAACTTGCGCTATAAATAAAAAACAATTAAATAAAGCTGTAATGAAAAGTGACCAAAAATCACATTAATCAACTAGGGATGCACCGATATATCGGCCACCGAAAATTACACTTTTGGCATAATGCCGAAAGTCCCATGTTTCGGCCGATACATCGGCGCATCCCTGCTTTCACTCCTCCCCGTGTGTGTCCCAGCGGGGAAGAGAGAAAGTGTCACAGGCGGCCGAGCACTGCGGTAGGAGAGCGCTGTTAACGGCCGGTGTCTCTCCTCCCACACCGCTCGGCCTCCTATGACAGTCCGGCAAAGCGGTGTGTGGGCGGAGACAGGCCGCGCTGTCACAGAAGGCTGAGCTCTCCCTGCACCGCTCACACTCGCTGAGTGTTTGTACATAATTGAAGCTATGTTATGTTAACTATAGCCTCAATTATAAATGAATGCGAAGTGATCTACATCACCTCCTGTTCATTCATAGTTGTAGTTATAGTAAACATACCATGTCCTCATGTTATCAATGAACAGGAACACTCATAGAGGATTCCTGTTCATTGATAACTGAGGCTGCAGACAAAGACATAGAGGACTTTGTGTTCTAAATCGCTTTTTCTATTTTAAAAGGGAAATATCAGGGGTCTGTTTAGACCAACAATACGTCCCCGAAACCCCTAAAAGTAAAGTAAAAAATAAAAATATTTATTAAAAAATGAATTAATAAATACAAATAAATATAAAAAATTAAAAAGTTTATAATAAAATAAAATATTTGAAAAAATTAAAATACATTTTTTTTCCGGTTACGGTCCTGAAAGTTATTTTATTTCGGTTTCGTTTCGGTTTTAAAATTTCCATTTTGGTGCACCTCTATAATCAACAACACTGCGCTAAACCGTTGAAGATCAATGTGTAAAAGTATATTTACAGTACATCCAAACAGTGCTAAAACACCAAATAGTATCAAAAACAAAATAATGAATGGCAAAAAAATTTAGTCCAAATATTAGTAAGTGAAAAATAATTAAACTAGAGCTGCAGCTAACGATTATTTTCAAAATCGATTAGTTAGCTGATTATTAAGTTTGATTAATCGGATAAAAAATTTAAAAATAAAATAATTTTTTCTAAATTGCTCCAGTGATGGGACTACTTGTTTGTATTGAGATTGCAGTCCATCACAGGAGCAAGCTTGGAGCGGTGGAAGTAAAAAATAAAAAAAAAGTGTGGTGTGCAATGTAGTGAAATGAAAAGTGTAGAATTATACAGCAATGAATGCAGAATGGCACCGGCTATAGAGGACTACAAATCCCAGCAATTGTACATTATACAGCACAATGCTGAATACCACCAGCTATAGAGGAATACACCAATTCCAGCAATAGTACATTATAGCTGGCGGTATTCTGCATTGCGCTGTATAATGTACTATTGCTGGGTTTTGTAGTCCTCTATAGCTGGTGGTATTCTGCATTCCGCTGTATAATGTAGTATTGCTGGGTGTTGTAGTCCTCTCTAGCGAGTGGTATTTGGCATTGCACCACTGTATAATGTACTATTGCTGGGATTTGTTGTACTCCTCTATAGCTGGTGGTATTCTGCATTGCGCTGTATAATGTATTATTCCTTGATTTGTAGTCCTCTATACAGCGCAATGCAGAATACCACCAGCTATATAGGAGTACAACAAGTCCCAGCAATAGCCCTCCCTACCATCTTGTCTTAAATTGTATTGTGACTGTAATTTCTTCCTTATATTGTAAAGCGCTGTTCAAACTATTTGCGCTATATAAATCCTGTATAATAGTACAATGACATCCCCTGAAAATAAGACCTAGTGTGTTTTTGGGGGGCAAATAAAATATAAGACAGTGTCTTATTTTTGGGGAAACACGGTATACCGCACAATGTACCATCAGCTATAGAGGAATTTGTGGAAGCCGATTGATCGATGATTGAAAAAGTTGACAACTTTTTAAATAATCGATTATGTCGATTAGTTGTTGCAGCCCTAAATTAAACCCCCTAATTCATCAAAAATTATTATAGTCCCACATTCATCAAACATTATTATAATCCCAAATGAATCAGAAATTCATAATTCAATCCCACATCCACCGTGAAATATGTCCTCTAAACATACAGCACCAAGGTGTGAGATGAGTGGCTTGCCCCGCCCACCAGAGTGATGAAACGCATCAGAAGGGCGGGAAAGGCGACACAAGTGTTGCAGAGGAAGAGAGGAGTTTTCTCCCTTTGGTGTTTTTTATTCTTTTATCTTGTAAGTGCAATTGTTTGTTCTTAAGAAATGTGATTTTAATATGCAACACTATGGTCAGTTGTGTTTGATCTTTCTGAGCCACGAATTTGGGAGAGAGAGAGCGGTACAAACGAACTGCGCATACTGGCTTATCTCTGTATGTGTGACACCTTTGGAGGAGATTGCTGAATACTGCGCTGTGGAAAAGCTGGGCATTCATCTGACTCCTGAGAAGTAATCCTGATGAATTGATGGACATGAAGGCATTTTTGGCTCATCTATAACATGATGGCCATCTATTTCTCACACCTTGGTATTGTATGCTTAGAGGACATATTTCACGGTGGATGTGGGATTGCATTATTCATTTCTGATGAATTTGGAACTATAATAATTTTTGATGAATTTGGGACTATAATAATTTTTGATGAATTTGGAACTATACTAATTTTTGATTAATTTGGGACTATAATTATTTTCCACTTGCTAAGATTTGGACTACATTTTTTGTCACATTTTTTCATTACTTTGTTTTCGATACTATTTGGTGTTTTAGCACTGTTTGGATATACTGTAAATATCCTTTTACACATGAATTGATCTTCAACGGTTTAGCGCAGTGTTGATTAATTTTCCACAAGGAATGAATGCCCAGTCGGGTTCTATTAGAACAACTTACAGTAATATTAAAGTTAAAAGGTTTTTAAGTTTTTTCAAATGCTGAGTAAATCACTAACAATTGATGCTGCTCCTTCATATTTAAAAGTTTTATTTTCTAGCAGAATCAGCTGGTCCCCTGAGCACTGGTCCTGATATCCTGTTTTACTATGGAGCCACCCTTCTGTGTGCTAGTAAGCTGTGTGTGTCTACACAAACACACAAGCACAGCTCCCTGCTTCCTGCTCCTCTCTCTTCCCTTCTTCCTTCTCCAAGCTAGTAAATGGGCAGCTGCTGGAGACTGCTCTGTCCCTTGTGATCTTGTACTGAACAGGACGTTCAGGGAAGCTGAGCTGAGAGAGTTGGGGTCATCTGTTCAGAAACATGATGACTGTGTTTGGGCAAACATTTAAAGACAAACTTTGCTGGGTAATGTACTGTATATTTATTTGATCTGGATTCATTATAAAAAAAAAACCTTTGAGAGTTAATTACTACTACAATATTAATTCCAAATAATGGTCAATTGACAGAAGAATGAGTAGATATTATTTCCAAATAAATGGCACAACATTTAGGGGTCCATTAACGGGTACAAAACTAGTGCCCACATAGAGGTAAACTATCTTCCCAGCTTACCTTTCTCCCAAGTCATATGGTTGCTTCCTCCGTATGACGTACAAAGAAGTTGTGGCACAGAATGATTTATGTACATATATATAGGATAAAATGATACCACTATAGTGTGTAACAATTACACATCAACTGATGTGGTTGATAACCTATAAGCATATATGTAGAAATACCACCTCTGTAGGAAGCAGTGAGGTGGAAAAAGAAGTTATACTCCAACCAAAATTAGATAATTAATCAGCCTATTGGCTTACTTTATTAATTAGAAAAATATAATTAATACATTTAAGAGAATATGAACACAGCAGACACCGTGACAAGGACCTTATATTAAAATTGGCACCGTTGTCAATGCATCACACTTAATAAAAACACTGAAACAACACCATATCCGCGACCCTTTCGTTTTTAAATATTATGACCACTGATATATATCGCTGTAATTAATGGCAGAGACCACCTTGAGGTGAATATCCACTCCCCTCTAGAGCAGGAAACACATTCCAATGTAGGTTAACCCCGTGCTGATTACTATTAAAGAATTTAGGAATGATTCATTCGGTCTCTGGTGTTTTCTCCTTGTAGCTGACAAAGAAACATTGCTATATTGCTTCAATAGATTTTACACTTTGATGGCAGAGTAGAAACTGTTGCGCTTTTGAGTTTCAAAACAACATTTCATTCCGTTAGGACATTAAACAGAGGAGGCCACCATGTGGCTAATCTTGAAAGGCCAACATGTAGCCAAATATTTTCAGATCAGAAGAGCTGTAGCTAAGTCTTCCACATCATGTGGGGCATAAATTGCAGTAAGTCGGAGAGACAGAGGAGCAGAGAAAATCTTGCTATTTTCTTTGTGATTGAAAACAAATCCCGCATTTGGCAGTTCAATGTATCATCTAGCACCCATTAGCAATATGCTGCCCAGGTACAAAGAGCTTTTTCTCATTCACAGTGCTAGGAAGTGTGCCTCGGGATGAACGCCTCTCATTGTTGCAGGGTCGTGGACAGGGCCGGCGTTAGCGCAAGGCAACATAGACAGCTGCCTGAGGGCTACAGGGAACAGGGGCGGCCGCAGAGAAAAGTATTTTTGTTAGCAAAAGTGCTTGCATCAGCCCTGAGGGTGATCCGTCCGATCTATAGAGATCTGTAATTAGTCTGCGGCATCTTGAAGGACTTTGTCGGAGTCCCCGCCGACCAGTGCAGTGTAAAGCGCATTCTCCTAGGGCAGCGTTTTTATGGAAAAGATTATAAGCAGTCCTCTTACCTGTGACGGATGTGGCCCCGCCCCCTGGCTGGTTCCCCTGGCCGCTCAGGCATGTGAAGGAGCAAGGGCTGCAGGAGGAGGAGGAGCAACGGCGCAAACACAGCACGCATTCCGGCGTCAGGCTGGAGGCGCTCTGTTAGGGACTCGGGAGCGTTACTGCACAGATCTGGACTGGAAGCCACCGGCCACCGAGGACACGTTTTCTTCTCACACCCACCCCCAGACCAGACACATTGGAGTATCGGGAGCTGGCTGCATGACAGGCAGAAGTTGGAGGTGATAGAGCCTGCCTGAGGTAAGACAGACTGAGCTCTAGGAATAAAGAGTAATAAGAATAAAGAGCCGAGCCTGGGAAAAGAGCTCAACCGGCAGAGAAACCCTGCAAATAACAATCAGGGAATATCCCTGAAATAATAATGAAATCCAGCTCAGTGTGAACAAGTTGTAAATATGAGAATAAATAAAACAATAAGCAATGTGGCTCATTTATGTATTTGGAACCTATTGCTGTACTACTGCTGCTCTAAGGCCGCGGTAGTATAGATAGTAAAGTGATAAAATGCACTTTACAAAACCACAAATTGTTTGTTTGTTATCTTTCTCTGTAAAATAAGTTAAACGATCACTTTAAGCATCAGAATCACTAAAGCTTAATGGAGCACAGATATAATGTATGCTGTATGGGGATGTTGGAGTGGTGTGCGTGCGTGCGTGCGGTGGCGGGTACGGGGGGCGCAAAAATGCACCTTCGCCTGAGTTGGCAAAAATCCTTGCACCGGCCCTGGTCGTGGATATGGTGTTGTTTCAGTGTTTTTAATAAGTGTGATGCACTGACAACATTGCCAATTTTAATATAAGGCCCTTGTCACGGTGTCTGCTGTGTTCATACTCTCCTAAATGTATAAATTATATTTTTCTAATTAATAAAGTAAGACATTAGGCTGATAAATTATCTAATTTTGGTTGGAGTATAACTTCTTTTTCCACCTCACTGCTTCCTACAGAGGTGGCATTTCTACAAGGATGATTTATGTACCATGGAAAACCAACTGGATACTTGTTGGATACTCTCTGTAAACGGTCAAAATGAATTGTTAATCCACTCATGTTTAAGGCCACACTTTTCCAGCACCATTACTGTAATTTTGTAAAGTTAAGAACGAATAAGGAACAGATGTGCAATATTAGTATATTTAAGTAATATTGTACCTGCTGTTCTTTGTGTGTTTCTTTAGTGATAAAGGTCAATGATACCATGCAATGAAATGATATCCTAATATACAGTATATATAGTTACATCCACCTGCAATTACATATCTGTTTAACTCCTTCTGTGCAGTGATATCCACTTTTCATGCGAAACAGATCAGGACTGTGCCAGATTTAGTTAATGTGTGTGTGAGAGGCTGTAAGTGGAGCTGAACACATTATGCAAGTAGGCATTCACATAGCTTCCGAGGTGTACTGGCTTGATTGACAAATAACTAATCCCTATGCAGCAAAAATGGTCAGTTAGTGCTGTTTAGGGATTTATGAATAGCCTTTCATCTGAAAGTATTAAATGCACATGGTCACCTTATACCTTCTGCATGCATAGAGGGCCTCAGTTCCTATCAGTGCTAAATGTATGGCGTTATGCAACTAACACATGATTCTGTGTTTATTCCACAGATTACTCTAAATGACAGATTGCTCCGTCCCTCTTCTAGAAACATCTTTATTTGCTAACACGAAGACTTAAAAAAGATATACTGCATCAAAAAAGTTAAATGTTACAAAAACTCATGTAGAAAACATTTTAATTGTCCTTTTATAACAATATACTCCTCAGTTGCCTGTACTGATATCATATGTTTTTTTTTCTTAACACCGATGTAAACCCATCGGTGGGTTTACAAAAAATAATTTTCAATCTTTTTGAATAAATTGTTTTCAGTAAAAAAAATACCTGGTATTCCTGCCATGAAGGTCTTTGTTAAGGCTCTTCATGTTATGGGATGACAATGCTCTGTCTCCGTCTCCCCTCTTTCTCCTCCGTTGTCGCCCTATTACATGCACTGCTGGAGAATATAGGTGCTGTTGCTCAATGTGCAGGCATGTTTCCCATTGTTACCATTAGCAAGCCTGCCCTGAGAAATTACATGCAGCCAACAGTGGAGCACATAAATATAGACAAAAGGAGGCTACAAATAAACTGCAAGAGATCAAGAGATGCAAAAAGGATAAAAAAAAAAAAGGGTAAAAACAGTATTTTCTAAAAGATGAAGACATGACTATTATTTTGATGCACAGTGCCTTGGCCTTAAAAAAAGATTATGTAATTTAGTTAGGCATACCTCCCAATTTTCTGAGAGGAGAAAAAGGGACACCTTCCAGCACAATGTGTTTAGGCAATACACATCCCTGCCACGTCTCCAGTTAAGCGAACCATTGAGAATTCAAATGCCAAAAATGATTGTATAACCCAGATTTTATTTTTCACCATTACATTTCCTTTACACTGGTTTTTCAAACAATAGCAAACAAGATCATTAAGAGATAAGATAAAGGTCTTACATAGATATCTGTACATATGATCTGACCAAAAAGAAGGACATCGGAGGAGGAAAGAGGGACAGGTAGATTTGTTTCCAAATGAGGGACAGTTGGGAGGTATGAGTTAGGGTTTACTTCGACCTTTATACCAATATGATTTGATATGCTATTTGGGGTTTTTAGGTACAGCAAGAATAAGTGGTTCAAGTAGGTGGGATCTGATAGTGAAATATTATACTGATGCAATCTCTGATAAGTCAAATAGTCTATGACTTTTCCATACCTTTAATTTCTATGTTATAAATATATATATATACTGTATATATAACACATTGCTGCACACAATCACTCCCCTCCTAAGTCCTGAACATTAAAAGCCATCATCCGATATAAAATTCTCCTATTCATGACATATTCTATTTAATAAAGTTCTCGTAAAAGGTAAAACAGTTATACCACTGGTCATTCCCTTTAGCTTTTCTTTACTACTTCTAATCTCCTGGCTTTTTGAGCCATGCATAGATGGTGTACAGACAACCACTATACACTTTCAAAACTATGAAACCTTGAAATGTTCATTTTCTGCAAGGACTTGATCCCACAAACAACTTAATTGAGCTATTCAGGTGAGGCAGGCTACCTGTTACTTATTGTCTAAAGGAATCCATGACATTCTGATGGCAGCAGGGGAAGAGTTAACACTCCAGGAGGAGTTGAACTGACTGCCTATAACATGCATAGAAAAGAGTTAACATAAAACTCAGCCCTGTTCTTTATAAATATTGAGGCATTATGAGCAGAATGGATCTGTGGTTAGTCAACCTGGGTGCGTGACAGGTTCAGCTCAGCTCCTAAGACATTCTTGAGGACAACATGAAGATGCTGCAGTTCGTTCTAACATTTATCACTTTAATTGTGCAGGTGTCTGGAGGAGGTAAGACTACATTAATGCAATTAATCTTATGTATTATTACATTAAACACCATTATGGTAAATATATTAACAAAAACACTATTTTCTCTTCAGTTTCCTCTTCTATGCCTGTAGGATTAGAGGTTAGGTTACAGTTAGGGACATGTCTGGGTTGCATCAAAAGTAACAGTTATATTTAGGACTTAAGGTTTAGGAATATATTCAGGGATTAGGCTGAGGTTAAAGGTTAAATGTAAGGCTTCATTTTAGAGTTAGGTGCTGAGGTCAAGACAGAATTGGCTTTCTTAGTTACCTTCTTTTTCAGATTTGACAGATCACGTGTATGGGTATGATGATATGATTTTTTCTGGTTACTTTGGCTGTGTTTCAAGTGCACAATTTGTTGGAGTCAGCATTTTTTACACGAAAATTAACTAAGCCTTAACTATGACGTATAAAATCAACATACTGGCAATAGGGGATGCTTGTCTTACTGCGGCTGTGGAGATGTGAAGGACTAAAGTCCAGTCCATTTGGGCTAATAAATAAAAATGATAGAAACTGTTATATTGACTTGATACAAGATTTAACATGCTGTAGTTTGACTGTATTTGGGAGTCCTAATTCTGGAATGGGAGATATTTGTGAAACATTGGGAGGTATTTTTAGAATTCTGAAGGCCATCTGTGAATTTCTGAAAGTCCCGAATGACAGCTTTGCTCTACTTATTATTGTATGTTTGAAGAACCTGGGGAAGTTAAGAAACTTCCTCTTGGGTTCCCAAAAGTTTGATAGATCAGTGAGTTCCATAATCAAAATGATATCAAAGTATCCACATATATTTATTAAATACATTTCAAATGTATTTTCACCACATGTTATGACACAACATTGTACTTTGTTAAAGTGACACTAAACTCAGGAGTTAAACCTCAAAAATGCATTCAAGTAACAACTATTGACAAAAACGTATCTTATTTGTGTATCACTCAGCTGTAGATCCTCAAATCATATCTGACTTCATACTGACTTCCTTCTAGAAGGTGACTACTTTTGTACCCCATGGTCCCTGTCTGTGTTGTAAAGTAGACACCGCCCCAAGCTCGCTCCCGGGATGGACTACAATCTAGCATTTAGTTTACTAATTTATATTGAGATTGTAACCCATCATGGGATTGAGCTTGGGGGGGGTGACTACTTTACAGCATACACAGGGACCATGGGGAACAAAAGTAGCCACCCTCCAGAAGAAAGGACAGTGTCAGCACAAATTCAGAGATGATTTGAGGATCTGCAGCCGAGTGATACACAAATTTTTAATAATAGTTAAGGTACTTGAATACATTTTTAAGATTTAAATCCTGAGTTTAGTGTCACTTTATATGTTATATGTTACCATATATGTTATATGTTACCATACCCCTTCTCAGGGGCGGACTGGGCAGGGGGTAGGGTGGCAATTGCCCCCTGGGCCTCTCTGCTGTCTTTAAAAAACCCCGCGGCCGTCAGGGGGCCCGCCAGTGCAGTGGCTCCCTCC
>NW_017307493.1:127069-138402 GCF_000935625.1 Nanorana parkeri | reverse complement strand
TCTCCAAGTTTTCAATCATCGATTATCGGCTTTCGATTAGTTGGCCCTGTTCACGGCTCCACACACGCCGCACCTCCTCCCTGCCTCACGCTTGCCACTGCTAGACCCGCCCGCCTGCATCCACGCTCCACACGCCACATCTCCTCCCTGCCTCACACTCACCGCCCGCCTACATCCATGATCGGGGGTAGAAGAAGAAGTAAGGAGGAGCAGGTGTGGGTGGATGACAGCCGCTGACAGACAGGCCCGATCTCAGAAGCAAGTTGCTGGAAGACTGCTCAGGTAAGCCTGCACTTCCCACACATGGTGCTCTATAATGTATTGCTGGGATTTGTTGTATTCCTATATAGCTGGTGATATTCTGCATTGCGCTGTATGGAGGACTACAAATCCCAGCAATAATATATTATACAGCGCAATGCAGAATACCACCAGCTATAATGTACTATTGCTGGGATTTGTTGTATTCCTATATAGCTGGTGATATTCTGCATTGCGCTGTATGGAGGACTACAAATCCCAGCAATAATATATTATACAGCGCAATGCAGAATACTGCCAGCTATAGAGGACTACAACAAATCCCAGCAACAGTACGTTATACAGCGCCAGCTATTATGTACTATTGCTGGAGGTATTCTGCATTGCGCTGTATAATGTATTACTGGGATTTGTAGTCCTCTATAGCCGTTGCCATTTTGCATTGATTGCTGTATAATTTTACACTTTCCATTTCACTATATTGTACACCACACTTTTTTTTCTTCCACCACTCCAAGCTTGCTCCTGTGATGGACTACAATCTCAATACAAACATTTTTTTAAAATCCCGATTGACCGGTTAATTGAACTTAATAATCGGCTAACTAATCAATTTTGAAAATAATCTTTAGCTGCAGCTCTAGATAAATGGTCACCCTACACCAGGGAGCCCCCACTGGCCACAGTGGAGCCCCCACTACCCACCTGGGAGTTACCACAGATTATTAGGGAGCCCCCACAGATCCCACACTGACCAGCAGAGAGCCGACCTTGGCCACCTGAGAGCCTAATTAGGGAGCCGCCTCTGCTGCACCCACACGCACCAGTGAAACTCTCTGGACCCCTGGTGAGAGCCCGCACAACCCACCTGAGACCCTGGAGACATCAGGTGGAGAACCCAGAGCAACAGAGTATGTAGCTTCATATTATTCTGCATTGCTGTAATATGTATTGCTGAGATTTGTAGTTCTCTATAGCTGATGCAGTTCTGCATTGCTGTATAATGGTATTGCTGTCATACACCCGCACAGCACTGATGAGGCATCCCTCCACTACCAGTGTGCTATAATTTTCCTCAACCCATTAATTTCTCTACCGCGTCACTTCCAGGTGTGCATGTCATGAAGAAAGGGGGTCATGAAAGGGGGTCATGAAAACAGCTGATTCGGATGACACGGCCCCACTGGAAGTGACACAGCCGAGAAAATGTATAGGATCGAAAAAAATTATAGAACACTGGCTTTGACACTGTCCGGCCCCTCCCACTATCCTCCCACAGCTCACAGCCCAGAAGCATGGACAGCCAGCGGCGGTCTACAGTGGGTGAGAGTGCCTAAGTAGTGGACATGGAGCGGAGTAAGGCCAGAACCATGTAGGGAGCCCAGTGCGAGGAGAGCACCATCCCCCAGCCTGTCACCCCTTTCATGGACTTACTAGGAGTCCTCACATCTCCCAACCATTCACACTACTGTTACATGGATGGCAAAAGTGGCAGACGGGCGGGGAGAAGGCGGGCAAGAGGCAGAGCGGGAGGAGGGCCAAGTTGCTGCACCATGGGCCTCTGGGTTGTACTTGCCCCCTGGGCTAAAAGTTGCCAGTCAGCCCCTGCCCCTTCTATTCATCTAGACAAAGCTAGTAAAATGGTATTCTGAGTTTCTTCCAGAATTTTTACACTTTAATAACAAATACACATCACTTGTTATAATTTATTCGTTGGCAATGAAATAATCTGCAATGTATAATGTCTAGCTCAATATTGCTGACATTGTGCTTAAATATATATAAATACCCCACATATTGCATTGCTACAGTTCCCGTAGCTCAAAGATCCCTTGAAAACCTTTTCTTAAATAATAAAAAAAAAAAATTCTAGGATGGATAATAATAAAATGTCACTATCATGTTTTTCACCATTCCAGCATAAAATACCACCAGCAAGGCAAACTTGCAAATTCATTTCTCCTTCTAAATGGAGCAATCATTGCTAGAAAATATTAAGAACGACACCCCTAGAGATGTAGGTCCAACCTTTCAATGGTGCTGATAACTGTTACTGTAGAGCAGCAGCAGTTAGCATCAATGGTCAATAAGGGATCTTTTACTTGGTAGGTTAATGGTGATTGAGGTAGGGTTTAGTATCAGTCAGAGATGTCAAGGCCCAAGTAACAAAGTGAATCCAACATCAGTGATGCACACAAAGGTGAGTTTTCTTACCAATAAGGGTGATAGCAAGTACTTTGTGTTGTCTCTGGGAGATTTTTAGTTTTATATCTTTAACATGGCTGACACATTCACAGTAACTGCTGGGATGTTAAGCTTATTCAGGGTGTTTTATTTTGTAATAATTGTCTATTTTATTCAGGTCAGTGGTGCTACTCTTCTCAGAACCCAGCTTGTGGTGAGTAAATTACCAAAATGTAAGTCTGATAAGGTTTGAAAAGCTTCCCGGTCTTGCATATACTTAACATTCTTTGCAATATGTTAGAGTTCCAGGCAAACCTTTTTTTGTAGATTTTATTGAAGTGGGGTGAAGGGTGAAATTCTTTGTCAGGCTTGTATTGTGGTCTGCATCCCCATTGGGCAAATATCATCTTACTTTCTGTTCTGTCATTAAGACAAAAAAATTAAGATAATTCTCTAATGTAGACACAAGCGGCTATAAAACACTTCTATTAAGTGGGTAAAGGTTAGCATTTTTGTTATGGTGTACGTCTCTGTTGAATGAGATTTCCTCAATTCTTGTTTTGTCTCTGGGACAAAAAGTGGGTGGCGGTGGTGGCGAGATCTCCAACTGGGAACACAGACTATGAGTTCTAATCATTCACTCCTCTATCTAAAACTAATAAATGTGACTGGAGTTCTTCTTTATCTTGCAAAGACTGAAAACGATATTGTGTATGTGTAATACTTAATTTATCCATTAGTAATTTGATAGTATATGACTTCTAGTAAATTAGATGGAAAGGCTTTACTATGAGTGCAAAGGCTCAAGATGTGGATGGAGATAAAGCAGAAACTCAATTGTTTTATGCATTTTTGTTTGGGTCAGGGCCTGACCATTGGAAGGACATTAATCACAACTGTGGAGGGGATCATCAATCACCTATTAACATTGAAAAGGCCAAAGCAAAGAAAGATAGCCACTTAGGTGACATCACCTTCAAGGGTTATGATCATGCCCCACCTGCTGAATGGAAGCTTATGAATGAGGGACACTCAGGTGAGGTAATTTCACTGACAAACATTTCTCTTCTCCTTCCCCCTGGTAAACTACAGAGTCTATGTTCTAGCTGCAGGTTGATGCACAAATACTTTCTATAAACTCTGCTGGCGCTTTTCTCATGGTTTAATGTGATAACCAGACATTGTGTGCTGCTCTTTGCAGTTATGCTGAGCCTGTCTGGAGACATAAGTATCAGCGGTGCAAACTTACCCAACACATACCGAGCCTTACAGTTCCATTTCCATTGGGGAAGTCCTACCAAAGATGGATCAGAACATACAGTAGATGGCAAGCAGTTTCCACTTGAGGTACCAATGTAACTGACCTATACTTTACCTTCCATTCCTGTTGAAACATAAACTGCGTAGGATCATATTTACTTTCTGTGTTCATTGACACATGCACTCATTACATATATACATTTCATTACGCAATCTATTATTTGCACTGCAAGGGTTGGAAACGGCAAGATAGGTAGAATAGAGCATAGACATTAATTTCTATAATGCTATAAGTAGGTGGCATTCACTGACACACTGAAAGTTGCAATATTATTTTTTCTTAAGAACAAGATCTTAATATCCCATTGGTGTGGTAGTTTGCTGTTATATGTCAAAACGGGCATTCAAAAACTATAATGGTACAGTGGTACACTGGAACATTGTTGAGATCTTAGATGATTGCCTGTGTTACAGGTGCTCTGTAACACAGAGCACCTTTGCATACTGGTGAAAATGTAGAATTTTAGAGATGCCAAATAACTGTTTGTTTGTTGTCAGCTGCATATCGTTCATATGAATGACAAATACAGCAGTGTCACTGAAGCAAAGAAAGACCCTCAAGGATTGGCTGTGCTAGGCATACTGATAACGGTAAGACGCATTACACTATCATGTTCCCAAGTTTTTGGTAAATCTGGATAATGTATGTTACTGCTGCTTTGTCTTTAGGTGGGAGAAACAGATAATCCAAGTTATAGTTCACTAGTGTCTGCTATGAAGAATATATCATTAGAAGGTCAGTGTATATACTACTTTAACTTTGATTTGATGTTCTTCAGTATATTTGTTGAATCACCAACATCTTTATTTTTTGTATCATTAAAGTGATATTAAAGGCAAAAAAATGTTTCCCCTCTCCCCCCATGTTAATGTTAGCACTTACCTTAAATGATGTCTCTTTTTCCGATCTTCCTCTTCTTTCCCCATGTTTTCATGTGTCCCTCCAGCGGTGTGACGTCACTCCGATCCAGCGCTGACTGCTCTGTCTCTCCGATCCAGTGGTGTCTGCAGGCGGGGGGACGCGTCCATAGACTTACCTTGCGTCTCTGCTCGTCTCCCGGCCGAGAATCGGAACTGCGCATGTGCCCGCCCCAAGATCCTTTGCGGCCGTACAGGCAGTTCCTGATTCTCGGCGCGGGAGTGAGCAGCGATAACGAGGTAAGAATAAAGTTATTTTAAGAGTTTTTTGTTTTTTTTTACACTTCTTGCCTATATCTACTGCATGCTAGCAGTAGATATAAGCAAAATAAAACGGAGGGTTTAGAACCCCTTTAAGTAAAGATCCACTCTCAAATTGTAAAATATGGCATGGTTACAAAAAAATGCAGCTTGACTGCAACACTTATCATCTCTCTAGTGCTGTCCCCAGCAAAAAGTTCACTTTGCTGCTGACTGACGAACCTATTCTGGTTTAATTGACAGCCAGTGTCCTTCAATACACTTCCTTTAAATCCAGGTACTCATGGAAACACCCCTGGGGTTGTGTGAGCATATTGGTGTGGGTTTTTGATACAACACTGCAAAGCCAGTGCTTATGTCATGATGCCAGCACCCCTCTCTGTAGTATGGAAGACCACCCACCACCTGGGGTGAAGGGTCAGCACCTCTGTCAACTTTGACAGAAGAAAGTTTACAATGTCTGTCATGATTTTCTTTAGTGCCTGTGTCACACTGTGCCTGCCTGCATGTCACCAAACCATAGTGTGTCACATTATGCTGTGATGCATAGACTTGACACAGTGTGTAATTTTGTGACACTTCAATAAAAAAAAAGTAAAGAATGCGATTCATTGTTACAGGGCGAACACTTGCCCTACTGGATTTGTGTGTGGGCTGATGTGAATGAGCCCAAAATCTCTCATCATGAACACTTCTGCTAACATACAGTTTTTATTTCACAGGGGACTATGTACTGCTGACACCAACATTTCCCTTGGAAAGTCTCCTCCCAGCTCATGAGAAGTTGTCAAGCTACTACAGATATCAGGGTTCCCTCACAACTCCTGATTGCTCACAGGCTGTCATTTGGACAGTGTTTGAACAGCCAGTGACCATCAGTAAGACACAGGTACAACCAGAACCAATGTCTTTTTGCTAGACCTGACAAACATGGGTCACTGGTCAATAAAGAAAAACATGTAATAACCTCTAGCAATAAATATGGGCTTCTTGTCTACCTGTTCTATTTTGTTTTTTTAAGGTTTGGCACAACTAAAATTAGACTGATTGCTAAGGGTTTATGGTGCACATCACTGCTTGTTATATTTTATTACAAAAATCACAAAAGGTGTCCATTTTTATTGTAAATAAGAAACTTTAAATGCAAGTATTTTCTAAAAGAGATATTTACCCATTGTCTGCACCCGAATTTAGGGGCTCCTCAGAACAAGAAGTATATGCAGACTGCTTGTGGTGCCAGCTATTTAGCTGCTTTGGTTGGCTTGTATACCTATTTATAGTCTATGCTTCTTCAAGTAAAGATGAGGGTATCAGTTCACCTGATTCTCTATGGATAGGGCTACAGTGAGGGAATTATTGTAGCAAGTTGAGTCAGTAATGCCATAATCAGAAAAGTAGGAGACAGATTTTCTTCTTGCTGAAGGAGGTCATGTCATGTGTTTGTGTGGTATATTCTCAGAACTTTTGACAGAAATATAGATCATTCTATTATAGGACTATCAACTCATTTAAACAGTGGCGTTTATCATTTGCTTCTAATTATTTACCCAGACTGAAGGCATCATAATTTTATATTCTTTGTTTGTTTTAACATGTACAGTTAATGTTTAGTATATGGTAATAAATCACCTTGACACTGCAAAGAATTTACAATTCATTCTGCAAGAGATCTATGGTATCTTGTGCTAGTTCATTTGAATTATGGTTCTCAGACAATGTATATTTTCATATGTTTACAGCATCAAATACTGACGGACACAGCTCATTTCTCTGCTCAGGGAGAGACTCTTGTGAAGATGAAGGACAATTTCCGACCACCTCAGCCACTTAAGGGACGTCAAGTATGGGCTTCCAGAGATGCCACTGTGAGCTGCTCATCTGGCCTGTGTGCTCCAGTATTAACCCTGTGTATGATTAGCCTAACAGCCAGGATATTGCTGAATTAGAATAATATGGTATCATGTGCAGCGGTTTATTTACTTAAGAATTTCATAAAGATGATTTGTGAGCGGAATGAACTTGGAAATACGTACAAGCACGGACTGAATCACATAATAGAACAAGCTGGTGTGATCACAGACATTTCTTCCTGGAAACCCAACTATTTATGTCTCTGAAATTACTGTAAAGGTTTCAGAACTGATGGAGAAACTATGAACGGATGTTTATTGTTGAAATAAAAAGTGCCACGCTGGCCATCACACTCAATTATAAACAATGTCAGCTTGTAAAGTTAACTATTCATATTATTAGGCCTAATGCTTTAAAGTGAACCTTATCTGGCTTAAAGCATTTCTGCGGTAACAGTAGTCCTAAACTGCTGCAACTTGTTGTTTCCCCAAATATCTGTGGTAGTTTACAAATTGATCCTTGTGTCTCGGTGGGGCTCCTTTGGATTTTAGTATCCAAGTATCCTAAGCTTTCATAAGTATCCAAGTTGTTTTTAGTATCCTAAGCTTTCCTAAGTATCCAAGATTTTAGTATCCAAGTATCCTAAGCTTTATATGGATTTTTAACTTCTTTCCAAGTCCAGATTAGGTACCCCCTCTTTCTGACATTCTGGCAATTGACACTTCAATGACAGGGCTGCAGCTTAAATAGTATGTAAACCAAAAAATTTGTTTAGTTGCAGAGTAGAGAAGGGTTTTCAAGCAATTTTTTGCTGTCTGTGTCCCGCTGGGAACATTTCCTGACGATGCAACAGTAAATAAGAGGACATTTCTCAAAAGTGAATGGAATTTCCATCTTGGACAGTTGCCACATGAATTGATGCTCGCACTGGAGGATGCACCCCCTCATTTGTTGCTCTGAAGACAACTCAATTTCTGGATCTACCTGCACTTTTTGTCTTGGTGACGGTGGTCACCAGGACAAATAGAGAGGGTGACTCTCCACTGGGAGGACAAAGACAGCAATAAAAACTTTCCCCTTTCCCCATTCTATCTAAAAAATAAAACATATACTTAAATTCAGACCTGGACAGACGTTGCAGGTCCCATAGCTTGGGCTTATTCAAGGGGCTCCACAGGGATTGATTGAAGATTGAGAAAAATATATATCAAAGCGCTAAAGGTATAACTAATTTTCATATTAGTTATACCTTTAGCGCTTTGATATATATTTTTCTCGACTGTTGATAGGATTCTTCTATCCTCTTTTTAGAGCTGCTTTAGGTCTTAATTTATTATACATTTCCACTTTAGTCTCCTTTCCAGAGGCGCGGATTATCTATTTCTGATTGATTGAAGATTACCACAGGCATTATAGAGCACTGCTGTCACCTTATAAATGTTAAAGAGCCATGTTGACTTTTCAAATGTCTGTAGGAAGAACAGTTTTTGTACAAACTGACCAGTTAGACTCTCCAGAAGAATCTTACCTTGTTCTCTTTGAGAGATAATGGTGAACATAACTGAATAGAACATTTGTGTAGTGTTTTGATGCTCAGCAGCGATGGTATTGCATATACTGCTTGAAATCATCACACTGCATGTACAATGACATTCTGCTATTTAGGGCTGGGCGACCATGACTGACCATTGTAAAAAAAATAATACAATTAAAGATAATGTTACACCACATAACTCATTGATTCACTGTCAGCAGCCATGAAATAAGGTTTTCTATTCAGCACATGCGTTCTTCCCACTGTCAGAAAGCATATAAAAGGTAAGCTAAGGAAGCAAAGCATTTCTAGTATTACTTTAGCTACGTATAGCCTGCTATGTTTTGGCAACCAGTCATGAATTATCCTTTGTGGTTAAGGCTAGGATTATGCCTTTTCTGATATAACTGTACAGATCTGTTTCTACAGATGAATTCATTAGAATAAAATCTTAATTTCCAGGACCCTTGATAAACTCAGTACATTTTCAAAGGACAAGAAGTGAAAGGGGAAAGGTTATATTTACAAACCTGCTTTATTTGTAGAAAAGTTTTCCTATATCTGTCATTCCAGCATGGAAGGCCATTTCCTCATTGCTTTACTAAGTATCCAAGTTCCTCTAGAGAACCAAGACACACTAGTATGCAAATATTGACTTTCTAGTTGTCAGTTCCTGGCAGCACCCCTACCACCTCCTGCACTTCTGGGCCAATCAATATGGATGTGGCATTATTGGTCTATCAGGAGTCACAGGAGTGTGAAGACCCATACAGTGACTTCAACTAGTAGGTCAGTATTTGTATAAAAGGCTCCCTAGGTTTAGGGGCTCCAGGGGGGGCTTTAAAAGAACACAGACACTATCAGGGTTATTCACAAAAGGGTGAAGAGTTTGGAGAAGGCAGCAGAGGTGAACAATCTAGGACAGAATATCTGATTTGGAAACATTCTCCAATTCAGCTCACTTTCCAGTTCAGCTATGTTGTCCTAGATTGTTCACTTCTCCTGTCTCTTCAAACTCTTCACCCTTTTGTGAATAACCCTGTATGTGAAGACAGCTGGAGTTGACTCTACATTGATTATAGTTTTAAGGCCGTGACACACTGCACGCGAAGCCGTGCAGGGCGAAGCAAAGCTATCCGGCACGGAGCTTTGCGTGCAGTGTGTGAGCTGAGTGCAGCCAGATGATTGACAGCACCTTCAGCCAATCGGCTCATCCGTAACAACCTGCCAGCTGTCGCATCGCGACGCGCTGGTTTATACGCGCGAGCCGATTGGCTGAAGTTGAAATTGTTCATCTCGGCACGCTCACCTCCGTGAGCTCTCGCCAGCTGAGGTGCCCAGAAGAAAATTACATGACACACTGCTCGCAAAGGCAGCGCGCCACCGCTCCGCGCTGCTTCGCCTGCAGTGTGTCACAGCCTTTAGATGTCACTATAGGTTTGCTTTAAGGTTGAACTCCAGTCATCATAAAACCAATAACATGTGGGTGCCCCCTGCATATTCAGGATAATTTGCTTATTCTACAGGGATGCAATAGAGATTAAAACGTATTCCCCAGTCCTGCAACTTCTGGTCTTTTTCCCTCCTGCCCTGAAATATGGGCAAGCACTTGATGTCCTCAGATACAACACAGGATCAACTTTGGCTGCTGTTCCTGCACTGTATGTGATGACATCGGCGAGCTGGGAAAAGACACATCTGGAGAAGTGTGGCTTTGTGAGACAGTCAGGTAGGAAGCCTGTGGGACAATAGGGTAAGGCAATTAATTCTTTTAATTACATTCCCTTTAAACTAAGGAGCATTATATCATCAGAATTCAGCTTTAAACTCAGGGGAATGTATCAATACTGAAGCAGACAGAATGTGGAGCAGTTGCCCATGGCAACCAATCAGCATCCACCTTTCATTTTCAAACCTTAATGAACAAACTGAAGAGAGAAGCTGATTGGTTGCCATAGGCAACTGCTCCCGTTTCTTCTGCTCCAGTTTTGATAAATCCCCCCCCCTGTCTTAAGCATCATGAATACATTGAAACCCTTATTATACAAAATACATTTTTCCTATTTTACCTTGAGTTTTACTAAATTTAGGAATCTCTGGATAGTTAACTGATAAAGACGTCAGTTCCTGTAGGATTATTGTTCTCAGACTAACACAATGTTATGGCACTTTCATTCTGCACACAGCCTATGTCCAGGCACAGAGCTGTGTCAAGAGCCTGAACCCATGCAGCTGCTGTGCAACTTGTATGCAGTTGATAAGCCCTATGACAGTGTAATTATTTTAGTAGTAACATGTCATAAAATAAATCTCTCCTCTAGTTACCTGATTGTCTTGCTGCCCTCTTACTTCAATACACTTGGTCAGTGACTAAATAGTCCTGGAGTCAGTGGGCCAGCATAACAACTATGCATTTTCAGAACAAAGTCAGCAATAGCAGCCCCTATATTTCTATAATGCCAGGTTTTACCGTATATACTCGAGTATAAGCCGTCCCGAATATAAGCCGAGGTACCTAATTTTAGCAAAAAAAACTGGGAAAAAGTATTGACCCGAATATAAGCCGAGGGTGGGAAATGAGGCAGCTACTGGTAGATAGATACCATTAAAATACATTAATATTTATTTAAAAGAAAAATAACCTAGCTCTGTAAGTGGAAAAGGGGGTACAGGGCTACATATCATGTACTACGGATCATTTAACCCATTCATATTAGCAGAGGATAATTGTAAATCTATTGTTCAGTGCACTCTATATGTAGTATATAGTACATGTACATATAGAGTGCGTGCAACAATACATTTACAATGATCCTCTGCTAACATGAATGGGTTAAATGATCCATAGTACAGGGCTACATACAGATCATTTAATACATTCATGTTAGTATAATTGTAAATGTAGTGTCTGCACTGTATTAGCAGTATATACTCTATATAGAGTATATACTGCTAATACAGTGCAGACAATACATATATAATTGCTTAATTAATCTCTCTCTCT